>NC_140300.1:7361663-7539163 GCF_964211825.1 Aythya ferina | reverse complement strand
AACTAATTACTCAAAACATCTTTCCAATCCTGCAAGGGATAGATATTATGTCAATACTGATTCAGTTTGCCTGAATTAACCTATTAATGTTTTGAGTTAACACTTCACAGCTACTCCTATATTCAGCTTGTGCATTTCACGTGTTCATCAACCTTAACCATACCACATCCCTGCTGTTATCATTGCTCAACTTGAAAATACCCAGTTAATGAAAACTACTACTTCTGTGAGTAGCAGTGCTGCCCTGAATTGGGCTATTCTTGGGAGTACAGCTACTCAAGCATATCAGTGTCTGCAGGACAGGCATTTAACTAGCTAGAAGCACGCACATGGTGCAGCATTGTTTAACCTCTGCAGATACAAACACATTTACTACTGTGTTCAGTAGAAATTTTCTTTTCAAAATTTTCCAGCCTGAGTGTTTATTTTCAAATGTACAGCAATGTACTAATCCTAAGAGGAGATTGCTTTAGCCATTTTTGCTATGCTGTGTTTAGAAACAATGCAGAATTATTTTAATATGGATTCTCTCCAGCATTTCATGTCTTGGCAACAGCTAGGAGAGCAAATAATATAAAATTATTAAAATAATTCAGCATAGAATTAGATACCTCTTTATAACTGTATTTTTGCTATTATTTATGTAATTAAAATCAGATTTTATTCCCTAGGTTTACTGAAATCTGGGAGCATTCAAAATATTTTGTGCTGAAGAATATGATGAGTATAGGAATAGGATAGGAACAGGATTGCCATCTGAGCTGTAGTGACACTATCAGCAACAGTTCAAATGAAACAAGACTAAAAAATCCAAGGCATGCAGTTATTAATGTGGGAGTGCTATGTGCATTAATTTTAATTATTTTTTTTTCATTTTAACCAAATTTCTAAAAAACAACCATTCATATTTTTAATACTTTTTATCACAAGCAACTTGAAACTGTCCAAACACTCATTTTTCTAACCTCTGTTTTCTTTTTGTATAATAAAAACAGTAAAGGGCTATTATCCATGAAGTTGCTCATTCACTGCACATTTCCATACTTCCCCATTCATTTTTATTGAAATCAGGCAGCAGTCCGAGAGCCCCGCATTCCCTTGAAACAGGGCAGACATCCTTTAACCTGCATGTATCACTTTGTGAGGAAGATAGGATCTCTCTGTTCACTACAAGACCACAGTTTTGTTAAGAGCTAAAAAAGACATGGGCTCATTTTCCCTTGAAGCTGCTGCCTCGAAACCAGTAGCAAACCAAAGCCATCGCCGCTGCAAACCAAAGGTCACGTTGAGAAAAATGAAACCACATATGAATAGAATAGGGCTCCAGAGCCTCACCGACAAATTCATTTTGAGGCTTATGCTATCTCTTTGAGGGTGTGCGTGTATGAATAGTCTCGAGAGAAACGTTAACAAATATCTCTGAATTCTAATGTTAGCACCGCCGCAGCATTTTAAACATCAACAGCCTGATGTACAATATGGAATATGAATTTCTATTAGTAAGAGATTAGATCCTGTTTTACACTACAAAGTTTGTTATCTGCATCCCACCTTAAATTAGGAATGGCTGTCTATACATAGCAGCATGTACAACAGTGATATAGATTCATTCATCAGATTCATTGCAGGGCATTTCTCAATTACTCTCAAATGGGAATAAAAAAAAAAAAAAAAAAAAAAAAGAAACAATGTCCTTTAGGGGGAATGCTCAGAATGTGCTGATGTTCTCTCATTGTTAATACTCCTTATGCATTTAGGACAATAAATATCTATATTATGTAGTGGGGACAGAGTTATAATGGACAAATGCCTGTTTGGGTGCAGCTTAAAATCAGGAAAGTTTGACCTCATAAATTGGAGAATGGGGTGGGTGGGAGAGGCAAATTTCACATACACACAACAAAAAATCTTTTTGCTTTTTTTTTTCTTCATTAATTTCATTTAAAAACAAGGTAGCCTTTTTCAGTGAAACAGAAAAAACACAGTTATCTCTTTTAAGCTTGAGAGAAAACAATATTTCATAGTGCAGGGATTCTGCAAGCAGTGAACAATGAAGGCTTTACTCACACGGCTGACCCAGTATTTGTAGACACACTCCTATTCAGTTCAGTGGGACTAGGAAGGCAATTAACTCATCAATTGCTCATCATCAAGAATAGAGAGTTTATAACATAGCACTGAAATAACATCTTTTTTTTTTTTTCAAAAAAAAAGTTGAAGGCAAATATTCATTTGCATTTATATTGATATTAATTTTTGTTTTGTTTTGTTTTGAGTGGAACTATAGGCTATGTATATCTTAGACCACTTCTGATTGCTACAGTCTCACTTTCTTCATGAAAGAAGCATCCTCCTCTCTGTCTTTTGCAATGAGTGCATGTACAGCCTATAGGTACAGAGAATTGTTTAGCACAGTCTCTGCTTTTCAGAGCTAAGGAAAGCTTCCTCTCCCTGCCTTCAATGACAAAAGCTGAGTGCAAACTGAATACCCCTCTAAACTTCCAAATTAGAAGAAAAATGGTCATAAAAATTATGTGTTTTTCAAAAATGCATACTGATAAATGCAGAGACCATCATTAGACAGAGATGTTTAAAAGTAAACTCCATGTCAAATTCATAATTTTTTTGAAACGTCTTAACTTGGACTTGATTCAATGCTTACAAGTGATAAGTCTTTTTGTCTAGTGTAAGTGGTTCTCATGGGTAATTAACCCCACTAGAGCATTGTACCTTTCCTCTCAGAATGCATCCAGTGCTTGTCTATAACCACCAGGTTTTGGTGTAAATTTTGCCTGAAGATCCATCTACTTCCATATACCAGTGCCTGTTTATACAAGCTATTTCTCTTATAACTTTTTTTGGATAAACTAAGTAGATCAAAATTCTTAAATATCTTCCAAAGCTACATTTCCCAGACCTAAGTTATGCTTGCAAATATATATATATATTTTCTGAAACCTGTCATATTTTTTTTTATTGCTGTTTTTTGAAAGGGGCATAAAACACTGCCATTTTCTCAGCAATAAATTTAAATATATTGAATAATTTGGGACAGAGAAACGCACCCTTTTGAATACAGTTTCCCTGTTTGCAGCTACTTTTTCCATTGTATAGGTCAAACAGTTTTTGATCCATTAGAAATAGGCTACAACACTTTTATCTAGTGCTAATATTTAACCGCAGTCATGCAGATCAATATCAAATACCTACAAAATCTTTCTTGTCTTTTCTAGGGATCTCCTTCTCTTATGGTTTCTGTCACATAACATGTTCTTTTCTTCCTTTTTTTTGTTGTTGTATCTTTTCAGAAGACAAATGGAAGGGAAAGAGGCAAAGAGATAATGTAAAATATAAGCTGAGCAGGACATGGATAAGAAGTATTTTTTACCACTTCATTTCATAGCTCTCTTTCATGCTTTGTCATATTGTTCGTAAACAAATGGAAACCCAACAGAAGACATCTTAACAAAAAGCTGTTGGGTGAGCATGCCTTAGTGTTCACTGCCATATTACTTCCACTTAAGTTTCTCTTTTCTTTTCCCCTCCCACTTAGACTTTCTTTCTTGGCCTGGCGGGCACTGTTGGAGGGAGCCTGGGCAGTGGGGTAGGTTGCACCTCGGTGGTCCTCTTGGTATTTGTGTTACTCCTCCAAGCTGTTGCCAGAAATAGGAGCATGTGCGACAAAAAGGCAGGCAGTCACTGCACAGAAGAGCTTGCAGTCTAAGTGGAAGCTCTATTGTCTGGTTTTCCACCCAAATATATTAATGTGCCACAGTAGGTCTTCAGCTTCAACTCCCACCAAGATGTTTACATTAATGGGCTAAGGTGAGCTCCAGATCCTCAGTTATCCGTCTTTATGTCTGTCAGGATTTTTTTTTTCCTGAATAATTCTACAACACTATCTGCTTTTCAAGACCTGCATCTTACTTCTGATGCCTAGGCAGCTATGACCAACACCACAGCATCATTTTACCTCTCAGTCATTCCCAGACTGTACTGACATCTTTATTTCCAGTCTCTAGCCATGACCTTCTCTTTTGTACAATTTTACTGCTAAATCCAGTACAAAAGTTATGAAGTTCTTCCTCTGTCATACGCTAATCCTCCTCCAGACTATAGCTAGCCCCTAGTTTTCATACATCATCAGATATCAATATAACCCTTTTCCTTCCTTTTTTTCTTTCTGCCACAGCCACAGGTGAAAATATTCAACAAGGCCCAGCCCAGAAGCAATTCCTATATGGCTGTAGTGACTGTCTTTCAGGCCAGCACTTCCCAACTCAGCATTTTGCAGTTTCATCCTAGTGTTAGCAGGCTCCTGACCCACTTTCTGCTTATTCCCATCTCCAGTTTAACTAATCATTACCCCATATCAAATGCATTCCTGGAGCCCAGATAGATGCTATCTAATGCATTTCCTTTGACTAGAAAATCAGTTATCTTATCAAAGGAAGCTATCAGGTTAGTTTGGCACAATCTAGCATTGGTAGACAGGAGACAGATGGTAAGATGCAGATGGGGAGGGAATAAAAAGAAACCCATACACAGTGCTGCTCAGCCTGACAGGCAGTGACTGCAGCATGCCGGCACCATAGACACCATTATTTTCTGTCAGGAGAATAACAGTGAGGGATTTAAGGAAGGAAGGATTTGAAGGAGAAGAGTACAGAATGTTGGAATGGGGAAAGCAATGAACCTAATGACCACAATTACCAGCATGGCTGTTGACACATTGAATGATGAACAGCATGGCAAAGGAGAACAGGAAGCACGAATATTATTCACGTTTCTCGTAGAAAGAGAGTTAAGGAATCAAATTAAACCAAATGAACCAGTTTTCACTTCACATAATAAGTAATTATAAGAGGGAATTCTTGGAGGCCTAGAGCTGAGGTCTGTACAGTTTATGCAGTGAAGTTGGAAGTCCATCAAGAGCTTTTCAACAGCAAGATATAACCTTATGTCAATAAATCCTCATGGGAAAGACTGCTGAAATCTAACTGGGCACCCTTCTCAGCAAGCCGCCTTTGATTTTCTTCTAGGATTTTTTTTTATTTTCTTTAGTCTTTTGTGGGAATAGTTTTTTCTTCCAATTTTCCACCTGTGTAAATGTTCAGAGATCCCTGAGACTTCCCAATGGATGCTGGACCAACTTACATTTGGTTTCTCTTCCTTTTATTCCCAAGAACTGGTCCATGAGGCTTAGGCAATGTCATCTATCAGGGCAATCACTGATCTGCAAGTTAGACTCTGCTCTGAACACAGTCCCTTGGAAACCACTTGGTCTCAGCATGCCTACATCAAATCATGGAGCAGCCAGCCCATGGTGAGTTATTTCCAGTGTCACACTGTGATCTTCTCATCCTCTTTGAATCTACATCCATCATTTGTGGAAGTATTTTTTCTAACTGTGCCTCAGGGGCCAATGAGCCATGGTCACTTTGCGAATGAGCACTAGAACTCATATTCCCCAATTAGTTTTATTTTACCCATTAAGGATTAATGTCCAAAAGCTCATTGGCTGGCAAAGTGCAAATACTTTTACCTTGACAGGAATGCCTAAAAAATTATTTGGAAGTGTATTCTATGAGTTCCCAAATGACTAACAGTAGAAGTGTTCTCTAAGACTAAAGACTAGCAAATAATAAAGTTACTATGCTAAACCAAACCTGTGTTGTGCTTTGATTTCTATTTGAGGGTTGTACACAACTAATATAGTGCAGTAATACTAAAGCACTATTCAGTAAAACCCTGAGCAGTTACCATTTACAGTATATCATAGTCGGATGACAGCAGGAATGGTGGGAGTTCATTACAGGGGCCATGAATTGTTGGAGGTAATTTAGATTACAATTTAAAGTTTAATTTAAAAATCTATCAACAAATGTGAAAGTGCTCGGGGAACATTTTAAAATGCACTTTAATCTCACCAGCACAAATAGCTTTTCAGAGCCCTAAACATCATCACCTGGAAAAACAGTAAAACTTTACTGCATCTTTAATTAAATTACAAACACAAAGGATAATTAACTTTTTTTATTTTTATTTTATTCATGCCATTGTTTCCCTTCAGAGTCAATATCTTCAAGTTGCAGGAACAGGATGTTATGAAGAAGTTTACAGCCTGCACATTCCCCCAGGATATTATTGCATCAAGCAGATGAAGTGCAATACATGCGCAAATACACACGTGCACAGACACAAGCAGAATCGACAGAGGTAATACAGACTGACTACGATGTTCACCAAAGCATGTAAGAAGCTTGGTTTGAAAAAGAAAAAGAAAAAATAATAAAAAAAAAATATATATATATATATAAAAGAGGAATGAATCAATCAGCCAGCCAGCCGAAAAGGGAAGGCAGACTCCGCTGTCCTCAGCATGCACTGCAGGGGCCACATGGTTCATACCATGGGACAGCTGAAAATTAAAATCCAGCCTGTTCAAGCTGGTCCACTGGCAGAAATGAAGCAATTCTCTCATGTCTCAGATTACCTTGACTTCCAAGGCCCCACCATCTCACCTTGCTTTTTTTGGCACTAAGAATCCAGAGGACAAATATCATTCTTTTCCACGTTTGCCTGTGGGACTGTAGAGCTCAGTGTGGTTATTTGCACAAGGAACTGCAAAACCAGGCCAAATTCTTAGTGGGTGTGATGCCTCTAAGCTATTGTTTTACTTTCATTTTATTTTCAACTTAAATCTGTATAGGTTCAAATTTGGTTTGTGTTGAGACTATAGAAATTGTCTTCAGCAAATCCCTGAATATTTGCTTATAGTGCAATACATACATTGGCATTGTCCTTAAGAAGTTTAGGCCATTTTTCCATTCTTCTTGCATGTATAGCAAGTTCAATGCCATAAACTGTGGAGCATGTGAGAGACAGAAAGAGAAAACATAGCCAGATGCAGTAACTGCATAGCTTAAACTCCAAAACTTAAATGCCTGGTGCAGCTCTGGCTGGCTAGAAATGGGCATAGAACAGGACAAGAAACTACCCTAACATGATGGAAAGCTGCTGGTCAGAAAATGTTGTACAGACTGGGAACAAGATCTTTAAAATTATTGATGTTCTTAAGGAGTCTGAATTGAGTTCCTGAAAAAAGTCAGGCTGTTTTGATGGTGCCCCTTCAGTGATGATGCTTAATTTTCACTGAAGCCAGCAGGACTCACTTGAAGAGAGGAAATAAAATAAAATCTATTCTCTTTCATTATCAGTGATTTTACTCCGGGATGTGTCTGAGTAGACTGCAGTTTGGTGATTCTTGGGCTAATCTGCTAATGTACCGGCATCAAAAGAGGGAGTTTCATTAGTGCCCACTTTCACCAGCTGCAGATCCTCCTCCAGCCCTCATGTATTCATTTGGCCATATGGTATGCAGTTATAATTTGCTAAGCCAGCAGAAGAAAAAAAAAAAAAAATTTTTTTTGTCAATTTATTGGTTTTCCTCTGGCCTAGCAAAGAAAACCATCTCAGAAGATGCTCACACAAGTACCAAAAGGGGTAGGATCACCTGGAGTAGGAAGAAACAAGACAGAGATTGTCCTCTTTCAGCTGCAGCGAGACATTACATCATTCCAATTGTATTGTTGAAACAGCCCTTTTAGAAATCCCTTTTCGGGCAAAGTGCTGGCCACAAGAGACTTGGGGCTGCTAGCGGACACATAGCCTCTTGTTTGGTATCTCTGGGAAAGAGGTCTTCTGGGCTGGCTTTTTCAGTTACATGATTTCATCAAAGGCAGAGTTACTCCATCAGTGATGCAAGCCAAACAGCTGCAAAGCAGTTTCAAAACAGAAGTCACAGCTCGCTAATACAGCTACACAGCTTCCTTTTCAAAGGCAGATTGGCAAAAGACATAGGCAAAATAAATTTGGACCTGTCTGCAAAATAAAGTGTAGACATACCTAGAGAAACAGCTGACTCCATCACATTTTTTTCCATTCCTAGGGGGGCAACAACCAAAAATACTCTAAGTTTTGGCTAGCAGCTTAAGTCAAAGGAATAGAAGACAAGACCATATGTGTTCAGTTACCATGGAACTGAGCAGCTTTATGAAAACCCTATCATGAGTCTTTGCTGCCCTCTGTACATGAATGAGTTAGATGCTCTGGGCACATGTATCAACAAGCACCTTCGTCATAGGCATCAGCACTCCTGGATCTCCAATCCTGCTACTGACCTCAGCTCTGCCAGCACTTACATACCCCCACAATGACCTTCAAAATCACCAAGACTAGCTAAGGTGACCGAATCTACCAATTTAGATGGTCTGCAGAGTCTCTCATTCACACAGAGAGAACTGCACAGTTTTGAGAGATCCCAGAAAAAGGGATATACCACAAAGTAATGTGTAAATATCCACAATTAATATTGGAAGGAGGGGGACACGGGAGATGAGGAACAAGGCTGCTGTCCTCTGAAAATAAGTGTAGAACCTCATTATGTGAGCAGAAATAAGGAAAGGAAAGGAACACAGAGAGGAGAAAAAAAAAAAAAAAAAAAAAAAAAAAAAAGCACCACACAAACTATATATCATTTTAATTAAAATCTACTATCTGCTAAATATATGTACAGCTGTTGGATTTCCTGAGCCAACTGATTCAAATAGGTTTCACAAGGACTCACAGATAAGGAATTAAAAAAATAAAATCAAGAGTTTCTTGATAACTAACCTGAAACTGATCCCCTTTTGGGAAAGTCTTTATTAGATGTAAGTTAACATTGGGGGGGTGGGGGGTGTTGATCACAGAAGACAAGCCTCTTAATTCCTTTTAAATAAAATGAGCAGGCATGACACGGTGCTATCACAGAAGAGAAAGAGCTGCCTGTGTGTATTAAACGTTAGTGCTTTGCCTGCTTAATTATTGGTTAATCTAGCAATTTAGCATGCTTCATTTAATTCTAATTAGGAGAATTAATAGGCAGGGAATAAAGATTTAAATAGACTGGCACAAAACAAAACTGAGACTTAAATCGTTCTTGGAAAATGAAGCTTTTTTTTTTTTTTTTTTTTTTTTTTTCAAATACAGTTCCTACAGCCTTACATGTCTTTCCTTCACAGAGCTGCTGTCTTAAATGGGAAGGCCTGGGTCAAACAGGTGATTTTAAAATACCCTGGGCCCACTCCTCTCTTGGCATTGATGAGTGGAGCCATGCGGATTTACACCAAAGCCCAGGATCAGGGTGTTTCTTTTTGTTCCTCTCTCTCCCTCTATAACCAGACTTTGGGGTTTGGCTTTCTCCTCTGAAAAGGACATACGATATGGTAGGAGATTACTGTATTATTTTTATACATCTCTCTCACTTTCTGCTTTTTTTTTTTTTTTCTTTAAGAGCACTGGGGGTAGGAGATAATTTAGTAGTGACACCATCCTCAGGAGTTACACACCATTCATGTTAAGTGATGCCTTAACTCGTGGAATTGTAAATTATTTTATTCTTTCCTCAGTCTGATGCCTTCTTTATTTTCTCCCTCCTGGCGAAGCTTTGGGGGATGAAGACACGCTCCTTTTCCACTTCACCAGCTGGCTGCCTTCCATTCCTGCCGCCCCCAAATGTTACAGCCTGATTTGCATGGTGTGTTTGTCTTTGCTAATCAAGCCGCGTACTCTGACAAGTCCTACGACATTGGACATGGCTGTTCTTCTAATTAAGGTGCTAATTGAATTAAATGGCTGCGGTAATGAGCAGATGAGCAGCATAAAAAGTAAAGAGTCAGATAGGCCAATTAACAAAAGAGCTGAGCATAATTATAACATTTAAAATACATGCAGCTCTGTACCAATATTGTTAATTGTTACAGGGGAATTTATGATAATTGGCTCAACAACAGGCATGCAGGCTTAACCTGGGATGAAGCCTGTAATTAAAAAAATGATATTCAACACAAAATACAGAGCAGGGATAATTAACACTTGATTTACATAAAAGATGTTTGTAAAGTAAAGCAGAATGCCGTACAAATGCTCCACCAAATATGAACTCTACTGCACTGTGGCATTTATCAGTATTATAAAGGCATGAAAGCACAGGCCAGCATTCAAGCTTGTTTCAAACCTAAGCACGGCTCAAGGCTGACTTTCAGACCAGGGCATCCCTTAACATGTTTTACTACCAGAGTTTGAAGAAAATCTTGGTCCCCACCCTGTTCCTATTTAACAGAGCTACATCTGTGAGCGCTGCTGTAACTGCAAAAAGAGCACTTGCAGCAGCTTGAGCTGGGCGGGCTGCCTGTGCTGGTAGCAGAGCTGCCCTGGCAGGAAATCTCTCTCAGTTTACACAATCTTGAATCTCCACCAGGGGCTCTACCAGCACAGCCAAAGCCTGGCTGGGCTTTCATGCTGCTTCCTAGCCACAGTGGCCGAGGCAAGGGCCTGGGAACCACACAGGCCTAGTCTGGAGACCAGGGCTCCATTTGTACCTTGTGGATTATGACTTTTTCCCCCCTGTCATGCCTTCAGAGCTGTGTCCTCCCTTTCCCTCAGCTCTGCTCTTCCCAGTGAATCACCAGTTTCATGCGCAGGCTCCTTCCTCGCTCCTTTCTCAGTACAGCCCAGAGAGGCAGACGTTGGTCTGTATTCTCTCAGGCCAAGGAGGGGCCAGCACCTCAATCTCCCCCAGCCTCATGTGTATGAGAGCACATCATTCCTTCCTGCTGTGCTTTCAAAGCATAGATGCGAGCATTCACGCTCAGCAAAAGCTTTAAGGGTTGCAGTTGTACGTAAGGCTTTACTAGAACAAGAGACAGGGCTTTGGATACACCATTATGCTCAGCCACTCTTACGGGCTGCCTGTCCCCTTGCCTGTCTGGGACAACATGCCAAAAAAATAGAGCCCAAACATCATAAACCCACCCAAGCAAACTTCAGAGAATGCTTACCTATTTCCTGTGGTTCAATTCAGTGTGTAGACCCTCAGCAGTTAGCGAACTGTTCATTATAGTGTGTAAAAATGGCTCCAAATCAGCTGCAGCTGATATAAAAATGCAAAATACCATCACTAGTTTCCATCAGAACTGGAAATAGAGAACTGACACTGACAATCTGGTGCTCCTCAAGCTTGTTGAAGGAAAACTACAAATGGTTTTGGTGCAAAATATCTTCTGACATATGTTCACTGCCACCGTGAGAGGTCAGTATCTTCATCTCTGAAAGCAATCATTATTTTTTACAAGGCCTATGTACCAGTACAAAAATGTGTTCTTATACTATCTGAGAAGGAGAAAATGAGAAACTCCTCAGTTATACTAAGCGTATCTTGCAAACAGATACACAGAATATATGGGAGATATTTCAGAAAAGTACAGAATACAAACACAGACATGCAGGTTTCTACAGAAGCCGAGGCTTGTGCTTCAGCTGCCATTTTTCACCCCTGTCTACTATCTGCCTGTAATTGTGTATAGCACTGCGACAATTAGTGGCTGGATGCTGTAATGCAAATAGACACATTACAATGTTCATCAGAATCACATTTTGTCTTAAACTGTGATGATGCACAAGAAATGAAAAGAGCACAACGGCATTACAGTGATTTCTAGAAAGCCTGCAGTTCCCAGCTGTTACTACAGGAGTGTGAGAAGCACTGCAGGGGGCTGTAGTGAAAGGGTGACAGCCAAACCAGCAGAGAAAGACAATTTCTAGAGGTGAAATGAGGAGCCACCAGTAGCCAGCAAGGGAGGCTGAATCTAAAACATTATGAAGTGTAGATAGGAAAAGAAGCCAGGGCTTTATCAACATACACTTGGTTTTCTTTCCTTCCTCTCCAAACTAAGAGTCACAAACACATTTGTTAACACTTCAACCCAGAATCTGACTCTCCACAGAGAAAATTAGGATGAACATGAGTGCTATAACCAAAGCAGTTTGTAGTCTGTTGTCTGCTATGCATCACAATATTGTTAAACACCATAACAGGCTCATTTATCCCTAAAGTCTCTTCGTAGGCCTTTGGCAGAGAAAAAACAATGTGCTAAGCTAACTCTTGATATACACAGCACATTGTGATACCTTGGATGTGAATAAGGCAATAGAAAATTAAATTTCTAACCAGTCCAGAAAAAGAGATGTTGAAAACTTGGAGAATTTATGTATACAGATTAAAACCATCCTTTCTCCTTCCTCAGACCTGTGACTAGCAGTGTTTCCCAGGGGTCGGTGCTGGGTCTGGTCTTGTTCAACACCCTCATCAACGATCATGACGAGGGAATAGTGTCTGCCCTTAGCAAGTACGCCAATGACACAAAGCTGAGAGGAGTGGCTGATACACCAGAAGGCTGTGCTGCCATTCAGCGAGACATGGACTGGCTGGAGAGATGGGCAGGAAGAAACCAAATGAGGTTTAATAAGAGTAAGTGTAGAGTCCTGCACCTGGGAAGGAACAACCCGAAGTATCAGTACAGGCTGGGGGATGACCTGCTGGAGAGGAACTCTGAAGAGAAGGACCTGGGTGTCCTGGTGGATGACAGGTTGTCCATGAGCCAGCAGTGTGCCGTCATGGCCAAGAGGGCTAATGGGATCCTGGCGTGCATTAAAAGGAGCGTGGCCAGCAGGTCAAGGGAGGTGATCCTCTCCCTCTACTCTGCCCTGGTCAAGCCTCACCTGGAGTACTGTGTCCAGTTCTGGGCTCCCTGGTACAAAACAGACAGGGATCTCCTGGAAAGAGTCCAGTGGAGGGCCACAAAGATGATACGGGGCCTGGAGCATCTTCCCTATGAAGAATGGCTGAGAGACCTGGGTCTGTTCAGCCTGGAGAAAAGACTGAGAGGGGATCTCATCAATGTGTATAAATTCCTGAGGTGTGGGAGACAGAGGGATTTGGCCAACCTCTTTTCAGTGGTTTGTGGGGACAGGACAAGGGGTAATGGCCACAGGATGGAGCACAGGAAGTTCCGCATCAACATGAGAAAGAACTTCTTCATGGTGAGGGTGACAGAGCTCTGGGACAGGCTGCCCAGGGAGGTTGTGGGGCCTCCTTCTCTGGAGATATTCAAGGCCCATCTGGACGCCAACCTGGGCATCCTGCTCTAGGGAACCTGCTTTGGCAGGGGGTTTGGACCTGATGATCTTTTGAGGTCCCTTCCAACCCCTACAATTCTGTGATTCTGTGATTCTTTTTTTTTTTTTTTTTTTTTTTTTTTTCCTTCTGAAGATGTGTTTAAACTGGAACAGAAACATACAAAGCCATGATCTTTCCTCAAAGATCTTGGTATTTTAGGTCCTGATCATGCTAATACTTGGGTGCAAAGGTAAATAAAAAAGTATAGGATAGGATAGGATAGGATAGGATAGGATAGGATAGGATAGGATAGGATAGAATAGAATAGAATAGAATAGAATAGAATAGAATAGAATAGAATAGAATAGAATAGAATAGAATAGAATAGAATAGAATAGAATAGAATAGAATAGAATAGAATAGAATAGAATAGAATAGAATAGAATAGAATAGAATAGATCAGGTCAGTTGGAAGAGACCTTCAAAGATCAGCTAGTCCAACTGCCTGAGCACTTAGGCCTAACCAAAAGTCAAAGAATATTATTGAGGGCACTATCCAAATGCCTCTTGAACACTGACAGGCATGGGTGTAATTACTTCTCTTGAAATTAATGGGGCTAATCATATGGGCAAAGTTGGGTGTGGGCAGAAGTATTTGAGCAATCAAGTCTAATTATGCATAACTTTTGCCACAAGATGTACCAACCAGTAAGGCAAATCATCTTTATACTGTATTGGCTGCTGTATGCTCATGTATACTCCGAAACAGTGCATTTACACAGATGTCCTTACAATAGAACTTTAAAAGTAGCTTTTTTACAAAACTTCTACACTAATCTAATTTCCTTGGCTTTTAAGCATGAAGTAGTATATTCTAAATTGAGATGAGTCAAAATATATACAAAATATATATGCTTACTCATACGGTACTGTGTATTTCACATAGATGGTCAGAAATTCACAACAAAACTCTCTAAAATGATGGAACTAATGCCAGAATATCCAAAACCAGAGCAGGAGTCAGTCAAATGTTTTTGTTGTTCATAAACCTGTATAATTCCATAGTATATGCAAAATGCTAGGATACCTTTAATTTCTTTATTCATCAAACCTTATTACTAAATAGTGATTGGGCAGATGGTGTGAGCTACAAGTAGTTTTACTTTTTGGCATGTGGTGCTATATCTGTTCACTGACTTAATGAATCCACATTCCCAACATAACTGGTCAAATATGCATACTTGAAAATCAATCTCAATCAATGTTCTTTCTTTTGCAAAAATTGCAGGCCTTATTATTTAGTCATTATGCAAAAGTACTGCTTAAGATTTTGACCGCTAAAACATTTGTATCCGCATATGAGGGCTGTGAGCCTAATCATAGATGTAGTGAATTTACAGGAAGTAGCAAGGGACAGGCAGTAAGTCACCAGAAGAGTTCTATGAATATCTCATATATGTCTTCAGTCAACCAAATTCTTTGTCATTTGCCATGGTCACAGGTCTATCCTGATGCATCACAGAGGTTTAAAGGTGAAAAGCTAACATAGTTTATCATGAGATATGTAGTAAAGCCAATAGTAGCACTGGAAACAAGAAAGATCTGAAATATATTCCCCATAGACCACTAGTAGATCTTCTCTACAGAAGTATGCCCAAAGAAAATATTCAGTTCAGATTAAACTCTAATGAATTATGCAAAATAAGCATTTTGTTTTTATTTTTCAAAAATAAGAAGTATTTTAGTAAACTCAAAAATTTCCAATACGTACTTCAATTTTGCAGAGGCTTGATATTCTGTTTAGCATATAAAAAATATCCTGAACAGTCAGGCTTGTAATGGCAAAGCCAGTCCTAAGTATTTACTCAAGTGTTTGCAGAAAACAAGCAAAAATGAGCAAAAGATTATTAAAAACATTTTGCTAAATTAATCCTACTCCTGCAACAACTTCAGTAACAGTATCAGCTGCCAGTCCATGTACTTATCATGCAAGTAAGACCACTATAGGTTTCACCAAGACTTAAACATTTGTAGAATGGTGCCCAGCTGTACTTTCCTAGGATGAATGTACCAGGCTGGTTAATATTTTCAAATTTTGTAAAGCATGTAACAGAACAGCAGACAACATCGGAGAGTTGATGGCAATATCATTTGACTACCGGTGCCTTTTCAGATCTATAGGTGTACCTTCATTGTACAAATACATAATACACGGAGCTGCATCACTGAACCTGATGACAAGTCTACGAAGGAGGTGATCACCATTTCTTTGGCTTTACCAGGAAAACAGGCATATGGGAGAGACTCATTACTGCTTTCACCAGCAGGAGTTCACTCAAGTATTGCCATCCTTAAGAAATTGATAAACATATGAGTACAATCAAAATGATAACAAAATACAGTGCCTGGATTGATAAAGTCATATGTCTCTGGGAGCAGATCCTTTAAGGGAAGTAGAAAGCTTCTTGAGGTGAGATATATCTTTGTAGGCTTGAGTGAAGCTGGATAGACTTGAATCAGCAAAGATCAGAGAGAAGGCCCACACATTTAAAGAACAGATTTTTACTGTGTGTTAGAGAGCACATAAACAACCAGAGGGTGAATACAGGGTCTTTAATGAGACTGTTTCACTTGCAATTCAGCTAGCATATATTCTACTCCAGCCCAAATAGGCTTTAGGTTATGGTTTAGTCTGTGCAGATCAGCAGGGTTATACCCTTAATATCAACTTCAAAGTGAGCTTAGTTTTTGTGCTTTACGTACATCAGTGGCCTGGTTAACTAGCTCCAAAAAATGTCATGAGCAAATGAAGAAAGTAAGAAAAGTCCATTTTTGTATAGTCATGGCCCAGCCTACAAATAAAGGGAGAAATCTCCCGTAACAGGAATGTTTAAAAATAAAAACCTTATAACTATAACCTGGCTGTGTAATTTATATGTATTGGGAATCTTTCAGCTGGCCAGAGATGCTATAATTATACTACGGGAATCTTGACTATGAATTTGGCATATCAGTTTTGAAAACATGCCCCAGGGTTTCCAAGCTGCCATAATTTTACTTGAGCAGTAATGGAATAAATGCAATCTAGATACACGTTGCTGTTCTTCAGCATAACTACTTCTTCAGGCAGATTTACCATAACGCACTCTGAACAGAAAAACTATGGCTCATTTACAAATGTAATTTCAATTGAGGATAGTTTTCCAATCTTCTTTCATTTGAGTCTCAATTGAACTTCTTCTCCTTTTTGATGGCATGATTAGACATTGTGAGAGCTGTTGCAGATTAGTCAAGCACAGAGAGAGTAAATTGGGAAGGATGTTTTATCAGTGCACGTCACAATATATGAAAGCAGATGTGTATGCTCTGAGCTGTTCCCTCAAATTACTGTTATGGAATAATTTAGCCCTTTTGATTCTCACAGATTACTGCTTCCACTGATCATGCTGTCAAAATCAAAGTGAGCACTTCATTCCGCTTTTATTCATGCCAGATCTATTTTGCTTTCATAATGAGCAGATATTACCACTGCACAAAGAGGATAAAGACATTCACAGTGATAGATAGGCGAGAGATTAAATGGGATCTTTATGACTTCTTCAGCCATCAGTTTTGACTGTGCGATAAGACGAGTCGAGTTGGGCACTGATTTGTTCTTTATTGGAGCCAATATTAGCATGAGCTTACCAGTGCACAGTCTGATAAAATCCATTTAAGGTGGAATCTGTATAACAATTCATGAGTTACAAGAACTTCTTGTATAAAATGTGTCTTCAGCAACCTCTGCCAAGGAAAAATAAGCCAGTTCAGAATTATAACTCCATGCTTTCTGGGACATTAATGAATTTATAATACTATGATTTAAGGGTCACATTGGGATTATGAACACTCCTGGAAACATGTATTTAAACCTTTACTCTCAAATACCACTTCGTTTGTTGTTGTTCTAAGGGATGTTTGGGCAACCCCTTAAAAACCAAGACCCACCTGATCCACTCAAGTTTTAGAAGTTGCATGGCACTGTTTCCCCACTTAGCTTGGGTAAGGCTTTCCACCTGCCCCACAGTCCTCCAGTTCTTCAAGATGGCTTTGATTCCTGATGCCGTTCTCTGTTGTGATGTAATGCATCAGGACATATCTTGACTTTAAAAGGCAAGCATCTATCCATTTATTGAAAGAATTGTTTGATCTTGTGTTGCCAACTATACTTCATGCAGTCTTCACATGAATGTGCAGTAAGTAATAAAAGTATTGGCAACATAAACAATCTTAAGTAGGCAGGTACAGTAAGAGCAATGGAGTAGGAGCACTCTGAATACACTGCCTTTAAAAACACCTTTAAAAACACCTTCATAGCCACCTGCCAAAATTTATTTTGTTTATTCAGCAATATTTTTCACTTTAAAAAATTAAATATGGAAAATTCTGAGTGGATTATCAGGGAACTTTAACATTCTAAGGAAATTATAGCATTTAGCAGGCTCTAATCCCAACCAGTAACTGGAATAATGTTTTTGTATGCTCCCATTGAATAAGATGAATCCTAAATTTCTATAAAGAATATATTCAAATAAAGAATATTTTCAAATAAACACCTTTGGATAAAGCCAGAAGTTTTATAGACAACTTAACAATACCATGGCAGAAAAAACATAATACAACCCAAACCTAGATAAATGAACTATCCAAAAGCAATGATTCACTTTACAGTATAGGTAATCTGTATTAGCAGACAAGCAAATGGAAAATTGACAATAGAAAAACACCCAGAGTTCACACTAAGCCTCAGAAGAATCACTGAGCAGTCTCATCACTAAATTAAGTCAAGGGAATCAACAGGTCCCTGTCATTAGCCATCCTGTATTTTCTCCTTATTTTAAGCATATTTTCTCCTTATTTGTGTTACAGATTTGATATTTGGACCAAAATCGCTAGCTATTTTTTTACAATTCACAGGTTTTCTGAAGAAAAAAGGCCTGATCTGTTGTTTAGTATTAAGATAATAAGAAATCCACAGTTCTGAGGAAGCAATTGATGGTTTCAATTAAGTTAACATCATTCCTTTGGGCAGACAGTACAACCCCAAATATATAGGCAGTGCCCTCTACCACATACTGCCCCAGATTAAGATTGACAAATGACAACATTTTCTCATTCTGCCTTCTATTACCAATATCCTGCAGGTAACAGTCATAAACACTTGTCTTGTATTCATCCGTGAAAAGACAACTCCCCTATGCTCTTAAATGACTGGGGATAGATGACCCTCTCTCCAACGCAGTCAACAGTGCTGACCAGAAGCAGGGCAACTGCAAGATACATGTCTTCACCTAGTGTGGTAGGAGCTGCATTACAAGTATATGCCAGTGTAGAAGAACCTATCAAGAAAAAAAACAACTATCAAATGGGTCACTGCACCTTGCTGTGCATATCTTAATGTTCCTTAGCATGTAAATCCATCTTTTCATAGATAATCAGGTAGTGAATTAAAAGAGCTCTTTAAAAGAATCCTGACGTGGGAACATCTATGTGAGTTAAATTTATACCAGTGAAAAACTTCTTGCTTAATTTGGCCTGACCTTTACTCATCTGAAAGAATACAAATGGACCCAATATATGTGGTTTACCCATTTCTTTAAAAATCCGTAGATGACATAAAGGCTTCAGTTGCCAGTCCCTTTTAGCAAGAAATTGAGGATTCCCCGCTGTTGTTATAGCAAGAGGCTGAAGAGCACAGCCAAAGTTTTGGTTCTGTTGGGAAAGATACTTTGGTCTGCATCTCAGTGCCTCAAGTTTTATAATATATTCTTGCTTCTCTTTTTCTCTTTTACTTCCATTTTAAGTTTATCAGAGAGGCAACTCTCTTTAAGTACCTATAAAATCACTACCACCTCTACACTCGTAGAATAGAATCATAGAATCATTTAGGTTGGAAAAAACCTCTAAGATCATCTAGTCCAACCTTTAACCTAGCACTGCCAAGTCCACCATTAAACCATGTCACTAAGCTCTACATCTGCATGGTTTTTTTGAACACCTCCAGGGATGGTGATTCAAGCACTTCCCTGAGCAGCCTGTTCTAATACTTCACAGTCCTTTCAGTGAAGAAATTTTTCCTAATACTCAACCTAGACCTTCCCTGGTGCAGCTTAAGGTCATTTCCTCTTGTCTTATCACTAGTGCTTAGGGGAAGGGACAGATCCCTACCTCACTATAGCCTGCCTTAAGGTAATTGTAGAGTGTGACAAGATCTCCCATGAGCCTCCTTTTCTCCAGGCTAAAGAGCTCCAGCTCCCTCAGCTACTCCTCCTAAGATTTGTTCTGTAGAGCCTACACTAGCTTTGATGCCCTGGCATGGGAGATTGTGCTAACTACCGTCCCAGGCTTACATCAGGCACAGCAGTGCTGTGTACCTGGGGTATGCTCTGGATGGAGGACTGCAGCCACGAGTGCATGCAGGTCCAGCCCTAGAAGCCTTCAGGCAGCTGGCCACAGCACAGGGAGAATCACCTGTAACACAGGCTCCTGTCAAAGGCATTGCCATGACCACAGCTGAGAACATCTGGATTAACTAAAGCTTAATTGCAATGACATTAAGAAATGGTAATGATTCCTGACATTAATGAATTATGGGCTAGAGCCATTCTCAGAAGAACATCTTATCTTTGCTAAAGTTACCTTAAAGAACTAAGGAATCACATTAAGAGGGGATATGACCCATTATTCCGGCTAAAAATCAGGCTACTCAAAATATCACACTGAAGGATTAGTGGCCTTTACTGCAGGTAGGTATATGCCATATGCTGAATGTTATACCTAATCGATGCTGCTTTTTCTAAACTAGATCTTAAAAAGAGATATTTGTAAATAGAAATGTATCCAAAGACCAGGAAAACACTGCTTTCTTGGACAGGGAATTGTCAACAAACCTGAGAGGCTTATAGGAAAGGGATGGGATGTGTTATTTTTGTGCCATTTTACAATCCACTAGAGTTGAAAGGAGAGAAAAATAGGAAAATATGCCTTTGTGTGTTAATATAAATCTTTCTGAAGCTATAAGTGTAGCTTCTCATTCAAGTTTTAAAGTAAAAGTACCATTAAAGTTATAAGGATATAGCAAGAAGTGAACCACAACTGATCATGTCAATGAATATGCTTCCTTTGTAACAGAGGTAAGATGGCCAGGGCCTAAAGCATTGGAGAGAAAAATTGCTTTTGTGCTTGTGTACATGAAAGAAATAGCCAAAAGATTCATCTAACAAATAGGAGAGCAAGAACATATGCCAGCTTCATGAGTATGTGGCCCTTAAGAAAGAGAGTTTGTTGTTGCCCAGGTGTTATCCTAGAGAGGTTTGGAGTGATGAAAAGAAATATCAGCTCCTGTTGCCTGGCTCCTGCCCAATCCAGGGACACCAGACAGTGCAGCCTTTGTTTGTAGACCAGAGAATAGGTTCCCATAGCCCAGTCATTTCTTTATTACCTTTACAGGAGCCATCCACAGAGCCTTGGTGGAGTACCGAGAACAAAAAGCCACAGTAGCGGATGCACGGTCAAGGTGGGTCCCTGCGTGGGACAGGCACAGACAGTGACAGGGAAACACCACCAGAATCACCAGATGGGGAAAGAGATGCCACTGCCTTCCCATTTCTTCTTGTCTTCATAGCAAGCGTGTTGCCAGTGGCACCTCCATCGCACTCCAGGGAGCCCATGTCCCCAGAGCATCAGGGGCTGGAGCTGTGCCATAGGGCAGGTACAGCCTCAGTGCCTTTGGGTAGCAAGGCAGCCTAAAAGAAGAACAGATTAAATTTGTGCTGAAGACTCTCATGAAATTGTGCAAACAGTCTGTTTTGGGGTGAATTTATTTCCATTTTGGATCTGGCAAAGATGGCACTCATAATTGCCACATTGTTGTGCCTCTCACAAAAGGCAGGGGTGATGGGCAGCACAAAACCACTGTGCCTTTCACTCCAAAGATGCCTCTCCATCCTTAGCTGAGGAGTATGGGCAGATCACTGTGAACAGCATTGTTTAGCTGGCATTTGAATGACTCTTTGGCCATTTAATAACCTCTCCTGCTCCCCGATTTCAGATACTGTCACAGTTTAAAGTTTTAACAGGGGAGGAGCAAAGCTACTGTAAAAGTAAAAATCAAAATGCTTCAGAGGACTAGAAGATGAAAGGAAGAAAATCAACTGTTCCTGGTGTTAAATTCGGTGGCAGTAAATCCCCTTCTTTTTTCCAGTATTTTTTTCCAGAAATAATTTACAGTCCAAAACGTATCTCATGGCATACAAATCAATCTGTATTGAGCGTGCCTGCCATTAGAGAAGGTCTATGGGGGTAAAAAAAAAAAAGAAAAAAGAAAAAAAAAAAAAAGAAAAAAAAGGAAAAAAAAAAAGAGAGAAAAAAAAAGAAAAAGAGTCTGTAAATAGACAGTTGCATTGCGACACAATTTCCCCTTTGAAGATGTCTGCTATTTATGCCATTCACAAAGTTTAAATAAAAGCCTAGCTTGTCCTTCTGACGATGGGCCCCATTTTGCAATAAGGCCAATGGACTACCAGGATGTTTGTCACCACTGCAGAGGATCTTGCTCTGGAGTTGTGTGGGTGTGTTCATCTTGGTCCTGAATGTGCAGCAAGACAGTTAGCAGCATGACAATTAACACCAGGAAATGGCTCCCAAAACAAAGCCATGCTGTTTCACCCCAGATTCCCTATCAAAAGAAGCTCCCTTTGGTCCAACCAGTGCATTTTACATACTTTGATGAAGTTTCCACCTTAAGGATTGTGGGGAGGAAAAAATAGAAAAGCAAATTGCAGAATGTAGACTGAAGTACTTGCGATCCTTGTGACAAATACTAATGTATAAATCAGCAGCCCAATCCAGGCCCGGGCCGCTGATCATGTTCTTTGCTGAAATGTCACCTGTTCCTATCTAACGATTTGCATAATGCAAAGCTTCTCACTCGTAAAATACAGATTAAGAGGGGAAGCAAAGAGTCATTCTCGAACCATGGAGCCATTTCAAACTGATGAAAAAAAAAAAAAGAGAAAAAAAAACAGTCTTTACTATTAACCCTGTCTTAGCCAGATACTTTTTCCCCCTTTTTTGCATTGGAAATGATAGCTCCATTTTAAAAGAAAAACAATCTGTTAAATCCAGCGTTGACCTTTTTATTTGTTTGCCTCAATTCCATTAGACTGAAATTCAATGTGAACAGAAGCGAAATAATTAAACCATATAACATTGAAACTTCAGTGAAAGTAGCTATCTATTGACAGATTCCCATTAACTTCAATGGAGGAGGCTCTAGTAGCCATTTTGGGGAAGTTCCTTTATACATTTACCCATACTTTTACATTTACCATAAGGCTTTTGTCTCATTAACACACTTCTTTCTGCACACTGTTGTGACAAGCAAGATGGGGGAATGTGCTGATGCCACTGTGTCCTGCATTTGGTCACCTGTAGAGCAGCAGTGAGGGATTTTCAGTGGAATGGGTTTTATTTTGGCATTCCTCCACGAGGCTGCCAGCACCTGAGCCCCTCCAGAGAACGGTTCAAAGCTTATCTATTTTCCTGTGGTCCCAACCAGCATGTTGCTGAAGTTTCCTTGCTTTCTCTGGCAAGAGAGGGGATTTAATATGTCATGCCAAGCTTTCTGCACCCTGCTGAACTGTTTCCTCTGGGAGGCTGCATTTACTCACCCCTGATTAAGCAGTTTCCTGTTTTCTTTCTCAAGTTTGCTCATTCCAGGGGAAAATAAATAAATAAGCAAGCCTATCCACACTAAAATGCAATCATAATCCATAAACCACAGCAATTTCTCATTATCACACCTATGGTCAGGAGGAGCAACCATGCTACTTGCTTGACTAAGAACTGGGCCAATTACTTTAGGGTAAGACAGAAAGCTTTGAAATGTTAGATTTTTTTTCTGTTTACTCGGAGATACTTTTCTGATTATATAAATCAGAACAGGAATATGAGTTTAGAAGTAACCTGAAGTTGTAAGAGGTGTTAGCAAAGGACGTATGATAAAACTTGTAACATTTAAGGTCACCTAGAAATAAAAGCTCTTATGTGCTGCTGGAAAATGAGTTTATGCATAAAATTCAACACTGATTTCTGCACATTGTGAGACTCATGAAATGTGCTTTCCAGAAAATCTCCTGAGTCCATCTCCTCCTTATGTATAGGAGGAGCCATCCCACAGAAGGTTACTCACTTCCTTGCTACTTCTTTTCATAAAACTTGTCAGAAACTTCTGTGACTGTATCAAATTAGTCAATGTTGTCCAAAAGTTGTGACAAAAAATCTGCTGAACATAAGCACATGAAGAAACACTGCCATACAGAACAGGATTTTACAGAAACAAGGTTAAATACAGGAAATGAGGAGATGCAGCTAATGAGAAGTAAACAGAAAGAGGACATAATAGGCAAATGAGAGAATTTCACACAAACTTAATTATAGATCAAGTCAAAAGATGGGAAGCATATCATTGTTTTTTCCCTCCTTTGTCTTCTCATCTCATAGTTGATCTTTCAACATCTAGTCTAAAAAAAGATGCTTTCTGAAGTCAAGGGCAAGAATATAGGGCTCAAAGGAAAGTAACTTGAAAGACAATCTAACTAAGTTTGGAGAACTGATAGCCATGAAGGGTGGCAAAGGTATGTTGCTTTGTAATATTTTAAATATTACAGGTACAACTCTTGTACAAACATTGACAAAAATTACTGGGAACATTTTTCTTACCTCCTCTTATCATCTCCTCTTCCAGATATTTCTGTTGTACTGATGTGGCAGAGGGAGGCAGAGAAAGGTGAGAACAGTGCCAAGAAGGGACAGCCTCCAATTACACCTGTACTCCTCCATCCTTCATCATCACTTTTTAATCTGTTAGCAATTCTTTTCCTGTTCTCATCTTCACTATTGAAAATCTAGTCGCTGTTCACCCCATTGTGCATCCTCTTCTAAGAATCTATATCCTGACCAGTAGGAGAACAGACTAGATGGTCTAATGGGTCTTTTCCATCTCACAATCTGTGATTTTTGTCTTTATACAGTACTTCATTCCCTGTTTCCCCTTCCATCTCCTTCTGCAAATTGAGACTGGCTGAGGGGAGGTTTAAAAGAGAATGAACTGTCACTTAAACTCTCTGTATCACTCAGTCATTCTCATAAACAGGGATCTCATATGGGTTCAGCTCTGTCAGAAAAGCTAAGTCTCTAAAAATTTCTTGATATTCAAGATGTGCAGAGTAAATTACAAAGAGCAGGTTTGTCCATGAATATTTGTCTTTCAAAACTACTATTATTGTTAAAAATGTTTGCAGCATGCACATGAACACACGTGTACACACAGACACACAGCCTTCAGAAGCTTCAACAGTTCCAAAAAAAGCAGCAGCACTGTCCAGGATCTTTCCATAAAAAAAAAAAAAAAAAAAAAAAAAAAAAAAAATTAAAAAAAAAAGGGGGGGGATTTTTTACATAAGGGTTTCTGTAGCCTGACCTGCAGATCACATAAGGAATGACATGCCAGTGACTTCTCTGGAGACAGGCTAAATTGTCAAATATGAGTTCTGTTCAAGACTTTATTATTTTCTGCTGCATTTTTAGGATTATGGACTACCTTGCTACAGTGGAAGAATTCACTCCCAAGGCCCATACTGATGCACTTTTTAATACAGAGTTTGCTATGCTAATTCTGCTCATCCCACATCTGAATTGAGAATTGCATAGCCATGCTTAATTAGCATAGGCCTCTTTAATTGACACCACTTAGCTTCACATAGAGGCTACCTCTCATTTATGTCCGACATGGGCAAAGCACAGCGAGGTCCACAATACAGAATCACAGAGTCACAGAATCACAGAATTTTCTAGGTTGGAAGAGACCTCAAGGTCATCGAGTCCAACCTCCAACCTAACGCTAACAGCCCTCCACTAAACCATATCCCTAAGCTCTACATCTAAGCGTCTTTTGAAGACTTCCAGGGATGGTGACTCCACCACTTCCCTGGGCAGCCTGTTCCAGTGCCTCACAACCCTTTCAGTGAAGAAGTTCTTCCTAACATCTAACCTAAAACTCCCCTGGCTCAACTTAAACCCATTCCCCCTCGTCCTGTCACCAGGCACGTGGGAGAACAGGCCAACCCCCACCTCGCTACAGCCTCCCTTGAGGTACCTAAAAAGAGCGATAAGGTCACCCCTGAGCCTCCTCTTCTCCAGGCTGAACAAGCCCAGCTCCCTCAGCCGCTCCTCGTAGGACTTGTTCTCCAGGCCCCTCACCAGCTTCGTCGCCCTTCTCTGCACCCGCTCAAGCACCTCGATGTCCTTCTTGTAGCGAGGGGCCCAAAACTGAACACAGTACTTGAGGTGCGGCCTCACCAGAGCTGAGTACAGGGGGACGATCACCTCCCTAGCCCTGCTGGTCACGCTGTTCCTGATACAAGCCAGGATGCCGTTGGCCTTCTTGGCCACCTGAGCACACTGCTGGCTCATATTCAGCCGACTATCCACCATCACTCCCAGGTCCTTCTCTGCCTGGCAGCTTTCCAACCATTCCTCTCCCAGCCTGTAGCTCTGCTTGGGGTTATTGCGCCCCAGGTGCAGGACCCGGCACTTGGCCTTGTTAAACTTCATGCAGTTGACCTCAGCCCATCGGTGCAGCCTATCCAGATCCTCCTGCAGAGCTTTCCTACCCTCAAGCAGATCGACACACGCACCTAACTTGGTGTCATCTGCGAACTTACTGAGGGTGCACTCGATGCCCTCGTCCAGATCATCGATGAAGATATTAAAGAGGACCGGCCCCAGCACCGAGCCCTGGGGGACGCCACTAGTGACTGGCCTCCAACTGGACTTGGCTCCATTCACCACGACTCTTTGGGCCCGGCTATCCAGCCAGTTTCTAACCCAACGAAGCGTGCGCCAGTCCAAGCCAAGAGCAGCCAGTTTCCCGAGGAGAATGCTGTGGGAGACGGTGTCAAAAGCCTTGCTGAAGTCAAGGTAGACCACATCTACAGCCTTTCCCTCATCCACCCAGCGCGACACTCTGGGTGGATGAGGGAAAGGCTGTGGATGTGGTCTACACTTGGGCAGGAATTGTGTCATCAGCTGTGTTGCTGACCCACTGGTGCAATTCCACTCTTGGATAATCAATGGCAAAGCATCAGTAAGTATTTACTTCTGGTGAGTATTACAAAGCTCCAAAGCAGTAAAGCACTGAAATACAGGTTTAAGTCACAAAGTTAATTGCTGAACTGGGAGCAGAACAGGGCAATGTTACCCTACATCTCTATGACATCCTTTTCCCAATACAGGAAGTAGACTTTTACATTTTCTGCAGCATTACATAATATATTCCTTCCTGTTTCTATTCTACTGATATTTCTAAACCCTAAATAATAACCCTAAATGATACTCTAAATGATATACTGACATTTCTAAGCCCTAATGCTAAAAATATCATTGCCATTGCTCAGACCATTTTCATCTTATTTTATAGTGATGTCTAGGATTATCATTCTCTCTCCAGTTACATCTATCCAAGTTAAGCATTCTTTCGCAGAAGCTGTCTAAACAAAATAATAGTAATAAAATTATTACTGATTGCTGTGCTTGAACTCAAGCAAAAGGTGAGCTGCTTTCCTACTCTATGGAGAATTCTATTAATCTTCAGAAAAAAAGATGGAGAAACAGACATCAGAAGAGAATAAAATGGGTTTTAGGTTCAATGGGCATTATCTGAAATACTTAATAACTCCAGTATCACAACTCTTTGGTTATAATTCTGTCCAAAAGAATAGATGTGATATGATCATTCTTCCTCTTTTTTTTTGACAACAATTGATCAAGAAAAGTGAGTGATTTTCCCCTCCAGTTCTGTCCCTCTGCTTCTGTCTCTTGAGAACATTTCCTTTGCTCATTCTCACAGCTGAGATTATGGTCCTGTTTCTAATCAGTTACAGGATGCATTTGTCTGTCTCGAAGTGGACTTATGTGGAAGATAAATAATAACACTATTTATTTTCTGTGCTCTGCTACAATAAAGAAATCAAGTTTACATAAACATCATGTAATGATCAGCTTCTTTCTTATAAACATCTCAAAGGTAAGCTTATTATTTTATTGAAACCATTTATTGAGTTTTCCTACAGGCATTTCTTACATTCTCTAGAATATGAAAATCTGCATTAGACAACTTCCTGAGGTACAAAACTGCATGGACCTGAAGGGTAGAAAGTATTAGAGTGCCCTAAATGGGTTTTAAAACATCTGATACTAAAAGCAGCACATATCATGCTCTTTCATATAGCAAAACTTAAAATATGTCAGGGGTAAAAAAGATTCTGAGATCAATTCCATTGTGTTTTCACCAAACACCTCTAAGGGAAAAACAAACAAACACACAAACAAACAAACACAAAACACAATAAGAAGCAAGAAAAAAAAATAATTAAAAAAAAAAAAAATTGCCTTTGATCTTCTCTTCAGTGTAGGCAACCTGCTAGAATTTGCATTTTACACTTGGAGTCCACTTCCCTTCCTCCTGTCTGAACCACTCACCCCCGCTGCAGAAGTCAATGGGCATTCGGTATTCCTTGCTGAGCCAAAATTGATTTGTGTGTCTTTCAGAGGCTTATAACTCAGCTCTTCACTGTGTAAATAAATTGACAACTTTTCCAAACTACAAACAGCCGGCTTTCTTCCTATTACCTTATATAATGTATATATATGATATATGCATATCATCAGTGACTTACCTATTAAAAACCAAAGCATGAAAAAAGCCAAAATTCAAGATTTTATGTCTGTATAGATAATACTGGAGGAAGTAAATCCATGATACCCTGATCCCTGACATTCCTTTCTCACTAGCCCAGTAGTCATCCTGCCTCTGTTTTGGTGTGGTTTCCTGGAGCTCAAGCTGTTGCAAGATCCGTTTTCAAGCAACAGTACTTTTAAAGGAGTATGGTGCAGTTATATTATATTATATTATATTGAGGTGCAGTTTATATATATAAACCATAGCAGTTACTTTTTCATTTTAGATGCTTGTTTAAGATATCTGAAAAGAGGGAGGGTCAAATTTCCTCTTTAATATATTCAGAACCACTGTGTGGTGTCTCTTTGGATATCTCCTTCCCCCTCTCCTGGGAGCCAACAGAAGAAGCTTGATGTCTCAATAGCACCCATGTGTTTAGAGCTGCTCTCATCATACTAGGCACTACCATCCCATGTACACCCCAAAAAACAACACAGAGATCTCAGGAGACCCTCTTTTGGCTTTTAGTATAAGCTTTTTCAGACTGAGGCAATCTAGTTATTCTCTGTTTAGGCTCCTGGTTCATAACATGGTCTCCCGGATGACATCTGAAAAAAACAAACAAACAAAAAAACAATAGAAGTTAAATAAAATAAAAAGAATAATAACAGAGAGTGAAGACAGACTGCTTTCTCAGTCCAGTTCCACAAAGCCAGAACCTAGGGATGTTTTTAAGATTATTCCTAACCAAATGAGACACATCCTCCTGTAACACAGTCAACAAGAGTAAAAATTTCCTACAGCATATCTGAAATACAGGTTCCCAATGCAGAAGGTAATGAGTGGATTTTCAACTTGCATAATAGTTCTAGGTAAATAAATAAATAATTAAATAAATGTATCATAATGCTACCTTGTTATAAATGTCCTTTTTATGAATATTCCATGCAACATATTCTGCCACTGCCTTGGCTCAATAAAACCTCCATATGGGATAAGTTTAACGTATAACATCAGAAGATTATTACTGTGTTTCAAGCTAAACAAGTGTTTTATTAAATCAAGGTCCAAGATTTTTGCTGGTTTTTTATTTCTATTGATGCAGGAGAGGCACAGTAGGAGTTAAGCAACGCAAGATACTTCTGAGTGAACAGAGCTCCCCACACTATTTCAGTCAATAACTGAGTCATTCATTTGCTCTTGTTATGGCCTAAGGAGGGCAACGGGCACATCTGTGGCATAATTCATAAGTGCTTGCAACAGGTTTGATAATGCATGCCCTGGAAATGCCTCTCCAACAATTCTGCAGGTGGGCCATCTCCAGTGCAGGTATCTAGATGGTAAATTCCAACAAGGTGAAAATACTGGCACCCGTGGTCACTGAAGATGTTATCTCATCTATAATGAGCATCAATAATTTAGGTTTGCATGTGCATAAATTTGATCTAATATGTCTGTGTTTAAAGCCAATTTAATCAAAGGGTGGAAAATATGGGTATTCTTAAACCAATCTAAAATGTCTCACATTTTCTTACCTGTTTCAGGTGCAGGTGTCTGTGCCAGCACAGTTTTTAGCTCTGTGCAAGATTAAATTTGTCCCTCAATTAACACCTCTGCCAAATCCTCTTGAAGTCAATGAGAGCCTTTTCACTGACTTCATTAGATTTTGGACCCACTCAAATCCTTCTTCAGTTCATGACCTGTAATGATTCCAGTAAGCTCCAATGGAGCAGTACGTTGAGTACCATTACCCATGCACAAACACACATGTTCACCTCGCAGTGTATTCTCTGAGCTACTATTTGTTTTTCTCCTAAAACGTGGTGAATGTGCCCCTCCAGACACAGTAAAGAAGGTGAAGAGGCTGGAAATAAGTTGGCACTTATTCTTAATTGCTTTGATTTTCCTCCTATTCAGAGGGAGATCCCACTGGCAGCTTAAGAAGCAATATATTTACATTTTTCCCCCAATTGCATTTTGTTCATAATGGGGAAGGAAAAAAAAAAAAAAAAGATTTTCTGTGAGAAAAAAATTATGGTTTGGGTGTAGCTCGAGGAGTTGTTGAATACCCACTCTTCTTTCCTTGGATGTGTCTCTGTCCAGGCAGCATTGCACAGAGTTGTGTGCTCAGGCATCCTCAAGACTGGCTCAACTCCAGATCTCCCATCCTGGGGACTGCTCACACCACCACTCAGCCCAGGACCTGCCACAGGCACATGCCAAACTCATATCTTCTCAATATGTTCTGTCATGGGGACAACACAGCATGAGCAGAAAATGTACAATTTTTTGCCCTGATCCCCGACAACTATAGGGAAAAGATCACAGGGATTAATTATAACAGGGGAAAGAGATGACTAAATATGCCTTAAGAGGGCATGGTGGGGCCATCCATCTCACAGGGTGGACAGAACAAGATACAGAGAGAAAAATCTGACTGAGCTCAGTCACGGCCAAGTCAGCATCAGCAGAGTTGTGACAGGTCAGAGCAGGTTTGGAGACACTCCTTCAAAACACAACCTCCACTGCTGACCTACAGGAATGGCATGACACATCTGAGAGGTTGGCACTATAGGTGGAAGTGGAATGAGCAAATAAGGGCTTTGTCCACCAGGGAAAGCAAATGGTGAAGAAAGAGCAAGAAAGAGAAGAACATCTTGGTTTGTGCAAGAAGACTGAGCAAGCCCCAGTAGGCAGAGCTAGCACAGAGGTGTGGAAGACAAGGAGGGAGGAGAAGAGAAGGACTGATCCTGGCAAGGAATGGAGACCATGCTCAGCTTATTTGTTCCCCAAGCTGCTGGGGAGGGAAAGGGAAAGCAAAGAGAAGGGAAGAGGCTTTGCCCCAGGGCTGGGGGAGCAGGAAGGCACAGGAGGGAGGTGGTTAACAGACCGCACTCACCAGGAATGGCAGTGACACCTGACTGGGAACTTGGGGAAAGAGTTGGCGGCTTATTAAAGCAGCCGGACCCCGGCTGAACCCCACGACTACACGCTAGGATTGCTGTGTGCCCCTTGATAACTCACAGCTGCTGATAAAGTCCACTGGTAATGGCTTTTTGCTAATGAGAAAAGTGCCGCTGATTATGACAAATAGCCTTGGACCAACAGGCTAAGCTGCTACATAGGCTCCCAATTGTCAGTCTGGGTGATTTTTGCATTTCATTATTTCTTTCCTGACGTCCTGGCTCCTTCTATCCTTAACATACTCCCAGAGCCGTGTGTCACAATTTTAATAACACTTCTTTATCTCAATTTTTCCCCCCTCTCTCCATGGGAGCTGGAAACAAAAGGCTGTTACAGAAATAATGTTTAACCTCGCTGGTGTGCTGCAGGAAAAGAAACCCCCACAGCTATTGTTCAAGAATTAAAAAGGCGTAAATAGGGCACACAGAACCCACTCAAGCCTTAAAGACAGACTTTTAAAATACCTATTATTACTGTTATTTAGAGGTCTTTCATGTATAATTTCAAGTCCTGCCATGTTCCCTTTCTCTCCTCCTGTGACAAAAGTAACACAAGGTGAAACCTTGGTGGACAGTGACACCATCTTGCTGTTTTGAGTGCCTTTTAGTAACAGCAGTGTTATTTTAGAAGGAAGAATTAAAAAAATAATAATAATAAAAAAATAAATCAAAGATTCAGAATATACCTGCTATCTTGTTTGCAATTGTTTCCAAATGATCTTCTGTCCTTAAAAAAATGAGGGATGAAATCTGTTGTGTGAGTGAGCAGAACCAAGGCCATGCAAGCCCTGAGGCTAGATGTAAAACTGATTCTTTTTCTGCCTTTAAGCTATTAGCAGCAAACAACTGAAATTCACTGAGTTCTCTCCAGCTTATATGTCACTAGGATTTGTCAAAGATCCCTGCTTTTTTGAGGATACATGGCAGCCTATGGCCCTTGGCTTGCAGATGGGGCTGATCCCACTGCAGGTTCCCTGTGTACCAGCTCATGCTGTCTGCTGCAATGCTCATGTTCTGCTAGGTGCAAAAGGGTCAGACCACTGCCAAAGAAGCATCTTGCAGAGGTAGTGGGGAAAGCAGGAGCAAGTGAGTTGTGCTGGAGCTCTTGAATTGTGTTTTCAGACCCCATTAGCCTACTTGTAAATGCAATACCCAGGGTATACAAAAGAGCTTCTGGGAGCAGAATTAAAGAGACAGACAAAGAGGGTAACACAGACACGGTCCCCATCTCCATTTCCTAGTCAGGCATCAGGAGATTTTAAAAAACAGAATGACCAAGGGAGTCTGCAAAAGAACGAGGAGCTAAATCACAGTTTAGAGTTTGAGATTTAATCATATGACTCTTCATGTCTATCACTTACATTTCTCTTTGTCTGCAACTTTATAAACTGCAACACTGGAATATCATTTGCTTTATAAGTGGTATAGCTACATGACATCAACAACATTAAAATAATTCAAATTGAAAAGGAAAATTGAGCTTAAGCCCTTCTTAGTCCCTCTATGATATATAACCTTTAACTAGAGGATTACTGTTTTGTTTTTTTAAGCATCTTGAGGAATAACAGGCTTTCTAAGCTTTGTTATCCTAAGCTGCAGGTGAGGAGAGATGAATTTTTAGTTAGGTTTCCTCTTCCATATTCTCTCTTTAAGCTTGTTTTGGAGAACTTACAAATCTTGAAAAGAATACTAAAAGGACACAAGAAAATTACAGGATCTGTTTTGAGTTTGTTTGCTTGAAATCTCCTGTACCAACACCATGGATTTTTAGTTGTATGTAAAGATCACCTTGAAAAGAAAACATAAAAAGCAGATGAAATTATTCTACCAAATACAGAAAATATATTTTTAAAAAATCTTATTTACTGGAAAAAATAAAATTATTTTTAACTTTATAACAGTACTCATTCTCTCATATTCTTCAGTTTGGATTTTGCACCTGATCATTATAAATAAGTTTGAAAACTAGTTTTATTTACTGCATAATTTCTATCACTCTGCAGAAATATTCTGTGGTCTTCATTTGATTCTTGAAATTTTGCTGGAAAAAACACCACACTCAGCTCACACAAGTAGTGTCAGCTGTGAGCACTGGTGCAAGATCAGAGCTAGAAAATTAATGCACAATCAATTCCAAAATCGCTTGCAGAGCAGCAACCAGATAATAATCACTCCTTTGAGAAGGAAACCTTTGCAAGCTCCCACTGTTCCTTCAAGACTGTTTTGTTGTGCTTTTTTTTTTTTTTTTTTTTTTTTTTTGAGACAACAACCTTCTGGAAGTCATCTTTCATCCTGGCTTCTCTATTTGCATGAGAAGCTATAGCTGTCACAATGAAACTCTCATGCACTTCTTCAGTTTTGAGTTTTACTGGATAATATTCCACCAACACTGAACATATATGTTTTTTTATTATTATTTTTTTAATTAAAAAAACAAAATAGCAGACAGGCTCTGACTCCTAATGACAGTCTTGTCCCTTGTTTATGACACTGTTTTCAAGTCACTTACCAGAGGAGTGGTCCCATTACATTGAATCTACAGGGCCTGTATATAAAAAAAAAAAAAAATCCCTCCTGTTCCTCTTCAGCTAACCTCCAGCCTGCTTTTCTTCCTCCAAAACATGGTCTTTCTTCATCCCTTACAAATGTCTGGAAAATGCCTAGAACAGCACGGTTGCCACTGTCAGTAACGTGAGTACGACCACAATAGAGGTCATGCTTCAAGAGTCTCTGCCACCTGAAGAGATTTTAACATTTCAGTCAGCATCTATATCACGAGCCAGATTTTGCTGCTGTTAACCTGGAAAGTTACAATTACATATAAGTAAATCCTTAGCCGCATCTAGAAATTTTATAGTGTATGAACCTTAACAGCAATAACAGAGAAATGTTACTATTGTTCATTAATTAAAAAGGAATTTAAAATTGTGATTTTTCAGGTTGTTCTGCTTTTTAACAGTATTTGCAACATTATTTTTATACTCAGTTTATTCATGGAGCTTTTTGTGACTTGACAGATTTTTGTGTCTGGCAAGGTATTTAATCTCTCCTGAATAGAGAAAGCACTTCCCAAATTTCAGGTTTGTCTGCTGCAAATGTGAGGGCATTGTTTTTAAAGAAATATTTATATGTTTAGGTCTATTGACCATTTATACCATTATTTAAAGGGGTCACAGAAGAGGGCAGTGGTTATTAAAACAGAGAGGGTGAGCGAAAGCAGGAGAGAGGCAGAGGGAGCAAGAGGTAAGAAACTCATAATGGGATTTTTCATGTGGAACGATCATTTTATCTAATACGTCTGAAAATGTAATCCATTACTACTAATTACCATGCTGGCACTGAAATACGGGATCACACTTCCTCCAGATCCAGATAGGGGCCCAAATCTCCGCGCTCATTGTTCTTCCCATCCCACCTCGCCTCCCTCCCCTTCTGTTTCTCCAAGAAGAAATTCAGGCCCTCGGACATTAGTGAGGAAGGGCCCGAGGTCTCCCTATCGTCCTAAAGCAGAAGCTAAACAATATTAGCCAATCATTTTTGATAGATGAAGCATGGAAATTAGTTCCAGAGTTTAACTGATAACTGAAACCACACAGTTACATTCCATTATGGCAGCCTTAATTGATGAGCTCATTAAGCCCATTATTAGAGAAATTGATTTCAAATAGGCACTTAAAACTGGCTGGCAAAAGAAAAAGGTGAAGAGATACCGTACAATGTGAAGAAAGTAACTAAAATACATAATGAAGCAAGTAATTTTATAGGTTTGTTTAATGAAAGCCTCAAGAGCATATTAGTTGCTGTGTGGATTTTAAACACTCATTTTATGTACTAATAAAGCTCGCGTCCATTATGGGAGTTCTGAATGCTTCCAATCTTTAATGCAGCTCTGCTACTAATTAATTAATTAACCCCAGCTGAAGCAATCAATTAGTCATGCAGAATCGACACTTTAAAGGTCTATCAGGTAGCACTGGGTAGCAGCACAGAACAGTGAAAGTGAAGTTTCTTTTTTAATTATTATTATTTTGCTTTCAGTATCACAGGACAAAAAAATAAATAAATAAAAAATGACAGGACTAAAATTTAAAAGCTAACTTAGAAGCATAGTAAAGAAGGTGATTAACACTTTGACCTTAGATTATTTCAGAGGATAAAACAGTGGAACAGCACAGGGAATTTTAGAGATTATTTGGGGTTGGAGATGCACAACATGGCCAGTTAATTTTTGATATGTTTGTCTTGAGCAGATGCTGCTGCTTAGAACAAATGCAGGCTGCTGCAGGTTTCTGGGCAGCTGCATGGAAGCTCATTTTAACACCTCAGGGCTGAGAAAGTAAGCACATGCAGCAAATGTAGTAATAATAACCCTCCTGAGAGCAAATCTTCAATTTATAGTGCTTATTTGGAAAAACAAAAGAAAAAAAATCCCTGTGGTATTAACCCCTTTTGTGCCTTTCGATACCCTCCTTCTACCTTCTCTTGAATGTTAAAATGTAGAGCCTATGTTCAAAAGGCACTGTATAAATGGTCCTTTATTAAACAAAGCTCATCATCCATGACCGATTAACCCCAGTTGTAAAGTGAGATTGCTGTCTACACAAGCTTATGTGTGGATGAGCTGCTTCGCCAGGAGACTGAAGTGAAGGGCTTTTCTCTGGAAAAGAAAATATTTTTGGAGGAGCAGCACAGAAGATTTCAATGAGGAAAAGGTTATAAAGAAAAGGAGTGAGTCAGACTATATTTCTTCCTTAAAGGATGCATGATTACTATTATTATGGTTGTTATTAATAGTACTTTTTATTAGTAGTAGTTTTTAAGCTGTTGAACTTGGCCAGCTTGCTGGTATGGTCCTGAGGACTCTTGGCAGGATTTCTCTTCTTGGTGGTATTGGAGTCAGCAGAACAAACTGATCAAAGTTCCTGACAAATGCAGGAACATAGGATTTTGACTTAAACTTTGAAATAAATAACATTTATTTGTTATTTTCAAGCGAGCTCAAAAGTATGCTTAGCCTCTCTTCGCTTATTCTTGGCAGTTCTCATTCAGCATGGGTCCTTCTGAGGCTGCATTTTAAGGTGCCCATGCTCTCACTTTGACCTCTTCAATGAATTTAAAGTGTCTGCCCAAGAGTGGGATCCATGCACTAAGGGCTGGGCACTTAAACTGCTAGGCACTACAATGTCTAAGCATAGGTCCTCAAGTTCTTTATTGGCTCTTGGATTTCATTCACAGAATTGGCACATATGTTCAAAATTTGCTGGTGACAAAAAGTTGGGAAAACTATTCATATGAAGAATGCCTGAAACAATCCAAAATACAATATTGTGGTCAAGGGATTAATAACAGGAGTTTCTCCTACAAAGAGGAAAATAGTCTGACAGAATCTTTCCTTGGTTGGAAAGACCTGGATGAAAATTAGTCCCAGCATGATTGATGGTGCGAGTGCCCATCTCTAACAATTCTGGCCAAAGAAAATGTGATTCTAGACTGCATCAGACAAGACATTTTTAAAGCAAAACTAACAAGGTATTGGGTACACTGACTTAGCACCATAGTTTAACTTAAAAAAGGAATATAGTTCGTAACACCACATTCAGAAAAAAATAAATTCAAAGTGAACTGGGACACTGAAAACTATGAAGATATCTTGAGAAATGGAGGCCTTTCTTTTTAAGAGAGCTTTGCTTGCTTAGCCTGGTAAAATGAAGGTTGATATGTAGTATAGATCTATCTATAAACATATCAACAGAGCATCCTCTCCAGCATGCAGAAGAGCTTTTTAAGCTAAAAGGTAAAGCTGGCACAACAGCAAATGCATATGAGTAAATAATAGCCAAATAATAAAATTTGAATTGGCCATAAATAAATTTAGACTGAAAATTAGAAGAAATTTACCATCAGAGGTGTGAGATTTCAGAATAGCCCTCAAGTAGGGAAAGACAGAAAAGGGAATCTAAAAGATTTCAGAAGGAATGAACATTAAATTATGATGACTTATGATAAAGTAGATGCTACCTGGTTGTGTCTGATATGTCTCCAACAGGATTCCCTTTCATTTCCTTTGAGGGTTAGGCTTACTGCACACAAGACGGGGGGGGGGGGGGGCGGTCTGGAACTCCCATTGCTATGTATGTGTGCAGATCTTGAGATCTGTGAGCCTAAGGGATCTATTATGCAATTAAAGTATCAGCAGAAGTCTGGTTATTGCAATGATATTACTGAATTGGTAAAGTCACAGACTTGGATGGATTCAATTCTGTGAAAGGCTGGATGATTCAAATACCAAAACCACGCATGTAAAAGTCTCTTAGTACATAGTAAAAAAGGTAGTATTAACTGAAATCCCCACATGCCAAAAGGAGAGCATCTTCAAAAAGCAGGACCAGGAGCTAGTCCCACACTACCCCAAAGCACTCTCCAATATGTTAACAGTCTGAGAAAACACTTTTAAGATGTGCAGATTCCCAAAGTAAAATGCAGATTCAATAGATATCAATAGTGACCAATTTTTCAGCTAATCAGAACTGTGCAGAACGGCGGCAGGTTGCCTGCAGAGAGTCCATACTGACTTTATCTTGCTCTACTGTAAGGCTGGAGTTATGCAACTTTTTCCAGTTTTGTTTCCCAGAACTCCAAGCAAAAATATCATCACTTTACCTGCATATCTCATTTTGCTTTTGACAAAGTAATTATTGTTCCTTGGGAGCAATTAATTCTCTACCCTGTTGGTGCATAAACTATGATTTTACTAAGAATGAGCCTTTTTTAACTTAGAAATGGCGAACATATCCATTCATCAAGAAAAAAAAATGTTTAAAGTTTAGACGTTGAGATCAGAATGAAAATAAAGTAGTACATTAAGAGGATAATGAAGGGCAAGTGAGCATTACAACCATAAGGGCACTGTTAGAATAAAGGTGGTCTGCGATGGTTCACTTTGCACTGAAATAATGCAGGAGCAATCACACCGTGAGTGAGAAATTCTTAGGGTAAAGGCAGGACTCATCAGCTGATGGTAGCCTGAAACTACTACCACAGAAATGAGCATTTGCCTGTGTCCCAGCATCAAATGAAACTAAGGAACTGTAAATGCAAGCCTTGATGGCACTAAGGGAGAAACAGAAAAGAAAATGTAGGCTGTAAATACATTAAAATAATAATAACAGAGAGAAACAACTGAACATAAAGGTATAAATTAGAAACAAAAAGAAGGAGTAATGCCAAACATAGGACAAACATCACCAAGTCTTATCAGGGACTGATTAGTGCCTGATTCATTCAAATCCTCCATCTGTGAGAAGCCACTAGGGATATGAATCCAAGCAGATCAGAATCAGTTGAAATATTAACTCGAATACAACGACATACAACCTCTAAACATCCTGATTAGGAGCTGCCTGTTCACATGGTGCGGAGAATGAAGCCTAAGACAATCATGTTTCTGATTTCACGCAAGTTTTAGAGCTGTGTAATTCCAATGGCTGATCCAGACTACACAGACAGAATAATTGGTGTTTGGAAAATAATAGAAAATGACATCTCCTCCATTGAAATTTTATTTTTTCAGCCTCCTACTCTTTAGATTTGATATCAGTTTTGGAAGATTCCCTTCATCTGTTGAATTCAAAATATTAATGGATCCAACTTCATTTTGCTGTTTAAGATATGATAAGAGTGCACCCCATGTAGACCACTGTCCCATCAGCACAGTGTTCCATCCTGAGCTGTTTGCCTGCGCTCTTTGTCTGTTGTGAATTACTTCAGCCTGTGAAGCAGCATGCTTCAACATGTGACACAGCTAATCACCATTTATTTATAGAAATCAGTCCAAAATTAAAGGGAGAATATCAGGTTTTAGTCAGCTGAGCCCTCTTATAGTCCAGGAGAAACTTCTTACATCCATAGCCATGCAACACAGCATGTCCCTCAGGGAGTCTGGACCAGCTCCCCACAGCATCCAAGCTCACTGCTGTTCATCTGCGGGCCTTCTCTCTCTCCAGGTAGAATCAATTTGTCCTCTGGCTTGGTACAAAGCTGTGATTTCTGGTGTGTTAGTCGTTAATCACCACTGAGTTTCTGGCTGAGGTTCAGAACCTGCAGGTTTTTCCTCTGGGAAGCAAGGCTCTGCTTGGTGTCCTACAACCAACCAGCTTCTTGGAAGCAAAGTCACTTTAAAGCATGAGTATTTCAGAGAAAAATTAAGGTTAAACACTGGAAATGATGTTACATTTGCTGTTTGCTTACTTTTCCCCAGCTGTGGTAAGTTTTACAGTATGGCTGGTCTTCCTTTGTGTCATCTTGTCTGCTCACGCATTTTCCAGTGGGTGTTTCCTTTAGTCTCCACTTTGCCCACAAAAATTAATACACTAGGTTAGTGTGAAAGACTGGATTGAATAGGTCTCAGACCAGAGGATGGCCAATGCTACTATCTGACCTTCTTCGCTGCCACCAAAACAGTTTGACCTGGCAAGCCCACCATCCTCTCACTTTACCTATTCCGCAAGACAAATAAAACGCGAACGCCAGTATAAACTCATGTCTCCTGTTGACCTCTAGCCATTATTGCACACTTGCAGTGGCCTACATGTAAAGTTACAGATGAATATGAGAAAACACTTCTATACCATGAGGGTGACAGAGCAGTGGAACAGGCTGACCAGAGAGGTTGTGGAGTCTCCTTCTCTGGAGACATCCCAAACCCACCTGGATGCCATCCTAGGCAATGTGCTCTAGGTGACCCTGCTTGATGGGGTGGTTGGACCAGATGATCTCCAGAGGTCCCTGCCAACCTTGGCCATTTTGTGATTCTGTGATGTCCACACCTGGAGTTTTGCTGTCACCTATCAGTCACCCAGCATGTGTTCTGGGGCACAGAGAGGAGACTGACAGCAAGAGATGCTTCCTTGGGATGGGAACCATTTCCAGACTGTAGCTGTCCCTGGACTGTGTTCCCAATTTTGGCACAACATTTAAGGTGTTCCAATGAACAAACAAAATGCAGAGCAAAAGTAAGAGCAGAGGGGAAAAAACTCTTCCCATCCTACTGATGGCATGAAAAATGGTATTAATGACCAGCAGTGTGGCTGGAGCATTAAAATAAGGCATGGCCCATGGCCTGAAGAGCTCAGGCAATGCTTCCTGCAGGGGTGCACCATGCCAGGCAGCTAAGGAGCAGACCTGCCGGGTTTCTGCCATGAAACCCTCTCCCTCCGAAGCTGCTGAGAGCAACAACCTAGTCCTCTCTAGGGTCTGCAAAAATTCTAAACATTTCTGTTTCCCCTTAGCTGTGTATTTCCCCAAGCTTACAATTGCACACAATAGAAAGGCAAACCAGGGAGTTCATAAGCTTAATAACCACTTGACTTTCAGAAATATTTTGTGCTACAAGATGCTGAACAATTCAAAAATGTTCCAGTATTTATATTGCATCCCAGATTAAATAACTGTTGTCATTTTCTGCCTTCATTGTTTTAATAGTCAATTCAATTGAAAATAGGCCCATTAAAAGTATTCATTTGTAAAATATTGCACTATAGCTATTTTTTTTTTTTATTTAGCAGTTCTGAAAACACCTACCAAGTGATTGCCATTTAAAACCCACTTAAAGGCCAATTTACACAACATTTGTGCTTGTGTAAATAAGGTTTGCTGTTATGCTAATGTGCAGTTGCACCACTTGTGCTGTTTTGAAGGATAATTCACAATTTTAAATTGTGCTGTATGACAGAAGAATTCGAGGATGTTTTAATCACAGCTTTCGTTAGCATTAATCAGATGTAAAAGCACATACTGTTTTGTCTGCTGCTCAGAAGCAGGCAGTGCAGAGACAAATGACTGAAAGGAGATTTACAGTTTTTCTACCTCAGATTTCTAATTAAACCCTGGGTATTTAGTTAATACACTCAACTGGAAATCTCACGATAGAGCCAATCTACAGGAAGATCCATAACACCCTTTAGAAAAACAACAACCAAATAAAATTAAAAAAACGCCTCTACAAATTTGCTAACAATAGTGATTTTATTTCAAATAAGTGTAATTTTTCCTTGGGGCATTGCTGCAGATTATGCATTTTCCTTCATGATTTTTTAATGAAGGACTAATTTACCTATTGTCCAAGAGCATTAGAGACTGTAAGTATGATTATTTAACTCAGCACAAAATCCACCATGTCAGGATTAATTCATATTTACTAAATGTTTATAAATTAGGTTTCTAAATCTTCTTGGATGAATGCCAACTTGTACTTATTTCTTTTCTTCATCAATATTTCTGTAAGTGCTTATAGCCATACTGAAGAACTGTAAAAAAAAACAATAGGAACAATATATTTGCAGATCATCCTCTGAAAACATATAAACTCTATAAAGTGGAGATATTTTTTTATAACATGTTTCCACAGTGGCTAGCAAAAGAGGATCCTAGTGCATGACAGCAGCAGCTACAAATAATAAATACCAATAATGTATATACATTTGAGTACAATCATACAAATGTATAGTATTATATACTAACTACTACTAGATATAGTAGTAATATTCCTCTGCTCCCACTTACTTGAGACAGAATTCTGCATGCTGTTTCCTCTTCAGAAACTCTTTCACAATGTGTTTAACCCCACCTCTGGATTGGGCTCACTTTAAAAATGTGCTTTAAGACTGGTCAGCTGGTCTGATCAAATCCTATTCAAAGACTCCTCTAAGCTCAGAAAGCTTTTATTCCCATTAGTATTTCTTTCCCTATCACAACACCCTAAAATCCATGTGTATTTAATCATTTAAATGTAATCCAGGTATAATAGACAAGCACTCTAAAAGCAGTTGATGGGCTTTTTATTCTAGCAATCCCTCCTCCAAAAATCTTTAACTAATCCCTTGTCTTTATTTTGTTGCTGCTGGTTTGTTTTTTGCTGATCTGATCCTGCCAGATCTCAACTCAAATCATTCCTATTCCTCTGAACAGGCATCCCAGCCATTGGCATTCACACCAGCCTTCAGGAGCATATCCCTACCCTCTCTCCGGGTTTGAAAGGTGCTGAATATGTGGCTTTAAGCACTCACTGCACCATTTGTGCTGTGATCATTAAATCCCTCAGGACAGTCTGCTATCAAATACTTATCTCCTTTCCAAGACCTGTTTCTACCCTGTATCCACCAGCAAGGTGCAGAAGCAGCGTGTCCTGATACAACAGTATTTTTTTCCCATGTACAAAACACAGAGTCCTTACCTACTGCACCAAGTGTTTTTGAAGCATAATTTTATGAGTGGGAAACAGGCTGGGAGCCACATAATAATAATAATAATAATAATAATAATAATAACAACAACAACAACAACAATAATAATAACACTAACAACAACAACAACAACAACAACAACAACAATAATAATAATAATAATAATAATAATAATCAAACCCTACAGTGTGGCACTATGATTTTCAGGAGCTGTGTTATCATGTGCCTCATGAATATAATGCTACAACCTGTGCTAACATGAGGTTTAGGCAAGCTGACTTGTACTGTTGGTAAGCTGAGGCTCAGGAAGTGGTTGCTGTGCAAAGGATGGAGTGGTGATGGCCATCTGTCAGTCAAGATCTCAGCTCAGACTCCATTTATATTCATGGTTGAGAATCATTGAATCACTGAATCACAGGATCACAGAATGGTTTGGATTGGAAGGGACCTTAAAGACAATCCAGTTGTTACCCCCTGCCATGGGCAGGGACACCTCCCAGCAGCCCAGGTTGCCCAAAGCCCCATCCAGCCTGGCCTTGAGCACCTCCAGGGATGGGGCATCCACAGCTTCTCTGGGCAGCCTGTGCCAGTGTCTTACTACTCTCATCATGAAGAATTTCTTCCTTATATCTAATCTATGCCTACTCTTTTAGTTTAAAGCCATTACACCTTTTCCTAGAGGAAGGTGAAGCCTAGAAGGCTTCCTTGGATATGTGTTCCTTCAAAGCATACACAACTATTCTGCCTAGTACTAACAGTGATTTTTTAGCAGAGTGATTAAAAAAATAAATTGCTACTCAAAACCTCCTTGTGACAACAAGGCTCATGTAGCTTAACATGGCTCCTTGCCTATAATAAATTTAATCACCCACCTCCTATGGAAAACTAGGGATTTGTTGACCCCTTTCAAGTACAAGAAGCTCCATCAGGACTGGAACAATGGAGTCCTCAGTCCATTCAGAGCTGATGGGTGGCATTCCCAAATCCCAGTCTTTGCTGTCCCTGAAAAAGGACTGGACCTCAGGAGAGTGATAAAAGGCTCAGACTGCCTCCTGAAGCCTCTCAGATCCTATAGGGTTGAAACACTTTAGAAACCACCCTTTATGTTATATTAAACTATTTCTGTCAATGTTTCTACAGCGCATCTGATAGATACTAATGGCTTCAACCAACAGTCCTATTTAGCATGATTATTGTTTTCATTTTTTAAAATGTGCTCCATGCTCAGTTAGTGCCAGACACACCTTCATTACTCCTATCTGTTTGGAAAATCACAGCCTCCAGACTGACATATGAGACATCTCAGGATGGCTGAAAAGCAGTTCATTATGTGAATACATCACACATCCTGGTAACATCAATTGCAGTAACAATTCTTAATGCAACTAATAAGGTGTTAAAAGTCTCTACTGTTTTTTTGGTTATCTGACTTGTTTAAGATACCAAGCTGGGTTTTCATCACTTCTCAATTGGAAGGTTTAGCAGATTTAGTCTTCATTAAAAATATATATATTCCTTAGGTATGCATTTTTTTTCCAGAGATTCTCCTACCCTTATAAAGCAAAGTGAAAAGTGCCGTGGAATTACTGAGTACAAAATGATCTGCCAGTTGTAGCGAATACAGATTGCAAGGCACTTTCTTGATCATTGACAGCTGTGGGTGTTTATGTTGCAATCCCTACAAACAAAGAAAAATCTGGACTAGTTTCTTCTTGATGGCAAGATCGGTTTAAAGGACTAGTCATTTGTTATGTGAGGTGTAGGCAACAGAATAAATCTAGCACGAAAGTATAACCATTCTAACATCCTGAAGTACTCTTACCCAATAACAGCCTTTCTGGATGGTAAGACCCATGCCTTGGTGCAGCCTATCTATCATTTTCTATGGACCTCGGTACACGGAAATTAGATCAGAGGTGCCAAACCCATTCTTAGAGAGGAACCAATCCTAGTTTAAATGATATCAGGTATTAATAATCTAAAATAACATTTCCCCACCCCATGATATCAGTGGGAGCTTTACACAGAAATTAAAGAACAGGATTTTTCACAACAGAATTTAGTCAATAGGAGCCGAGTATCCTGATGGGTCCTATTCTGGCACAGTCTGTGACTTTGCACAAATATGCCTTTTGGTGACTAAGCCCAGTTCCTAGGATCAGGAAAAAAAGTTTTGTGTCCATGCATCATCTGACTTCTCTAACTCATGAAGCTCCATCCCAACACATAGAGACAGTGCTAGCAACCTGCTTACTTCCCTTTACACCTCTCCATATGTTGCTCACAAATCTTTCTTGTGAGTTGAGAAAAAATACAGGTAACTAAAGAAAATTAAAATACAGATAGCTAAATGATTTTAAAACAACAGTAACTCCACTCCTGTAGGAGTCAGAATGATGATGGACATCTGCCTTAGTGACTTTCATATTAATTTACCACAGCTGTGAAACATGCTAGTTTATGGACTGAGTCCATCTGCTTTTGGACATGCAGTCTATAGAGGGAGTTTGGTATTTCTGCTCCTCAGCATTGGTCCCAAATCCCATTGAGGACACAACTCACTTTTCAGGTGAGCTGAAGTCCTTTACTTATGAATGCAAGATGTGTTTGTACTTTTTATGGAAATCCCAGGGCAGGACAAGTCACCCACACTGACAAAGCTACTATATATTATTTACTCAATACCTTACTTAGTGTTGATTTTCCCTCTGGCTTTCTTCCATGGCCAGACTCTTCTCTCAGTGTTTCTCTTCTGCCTTTTTGAGTTTGTCAATATGAGGATGTGACGAAGTTCATATAGTTTGTTGAAATGAAGTTACCATACCTCCACATATTGTCTTTTCAGAGACAAAAAGGACAGATGGCATGTTAGATTGCAGGAAAGTAACTTCCCTGGGCAAAGCAACTTATCTGCTGCTGAAGATCTGTGGATGTGCTGCTTGCAGCCACATTTCTGGCTGTGGGCTTATTTGCTGCCTGGTTTCCCACAGCAGCTTGTCCAGGTACCTTCCTGCTTCCTCCTGGCTGATGTCTGTCTGGTCTCCATCGTCTTCCTGAAAAAAACACCAGGCTATGGGGGATTTATTACTTTTTCAGATGTGGAGCTGGTTTCTTCTTCTGGCACTGTATCACATCAGATGAATCTCTATTGCAGGATACAACAGATCTGTATCTTTCTGTGTACAACCAACCTGGAAATGATACTTTTTGGAGATGTTCCAGTAAGTGGGACAAACCACATGTTTAAACCTACATTTGTTTGAGTCACAGCAGCTCAGCCTCAGGAAAGAAGACTATACTTTTTCTCCATCCCATGAGCAAATGAAGCATTTTTTTCTAAAAATAGGCTTATGGTGTCATTCCACATCTTGTCAAAAATGGAGAAACACTGAACACTGAACACTGAAAACACTGAAGCCTATGTGCAATAGTCTTCTAGTCTCGATCTGTTTTGTCCTTGCTTTGTTTTTCCCTGAAAGCAGTCACCAGGGAGGTATCACAATGACCAAGAAAGGCTTGAAGCATCAGATGTAGAAGGACCTGCTGATGGCAGGTCTGAGGATGACACTGGGCAAACTGGGGGCTGCTTTACTTCTATGCCTAAATATCTGTTCTGGCAGCAAACAAGAGACGTCCAGTTTCCAGACTGTCAGTATAGCACATTACACAAACATTAAATTCCCTTAAAAATAAAAATCTCAGTGGATGTGTTATAAACTCCTCAATGATAATCATAATGGAAACATTTATATATCCCCACAGCTATAATGGGATTGCTGCAGTAATCCTACACTGTTTATGGGGCTGATATTTTAAATAGTATACTCCGTATCTTTCACTTTTTTCCTTTTTTCACTGTGCTGTACACACTTTGCATCCTTTCAATGACAAACACTGAGCAAAGTGCACCAATAAATTATTTCCTCTTTGAATCCTTTTACCAAAGAAAAAAATCTGTGTGAACACACAGCAGCTAGAGACCAGCTAGTTAATCAGTTGCATTATTATTACCACCCACCTCATCCTGTTAAAAAGCCAGATTTTTCTACCATTTGTGCTGCTTTTAATCCATAGGAAGTCAATTTTCCACTCATATATTAGTTTATTTTATATTTTCAAATTGATTCTACTATACATTGATTTCCTGTTGTGTGTATTGTATCCTGAGCTAGGATTATACGTTTAGTAGAAGTGGATATTCCTGCCACATAAAGGTTGCTTCAGCTCTATAGGGCCCTTATCTTGAAAAGGGAGAGTCCAATTTTATTGAAACTGCTAAAATCCCACTTAATTGAATTTTTTTTTCTAAGATGTACAAGCTTAGAGACTTTTGGTTTCCAATTCAACTTCAGCTTCGCGGTGTTTAAATTTCCAAACCCATAAAGACCTTTATGAAAAAGAACTTACAAATATTGTATTTCTGATATGGTGAATTACTGGAGAAGCTCAAGGTAAGAAGCAGTGAAATATCAATACTTTGTAGAACATCTTTTGATCATGCCGGCTTTTCATGGCCTGTTTAACACATTCCTATGGAAAAAGATCATGTTTGAACCTACATTTTACAATGTTAGAGCCCTGAAACACTGTAGAGTAGAATTAGGGCTGTGCAGTGGAACAGAAAGAAACACACTACCTGACAGCACTCAGCTCAAGAAGATGAGGCAACAAGAAATCCTAGTTTCAGGGTGACATTTTTGGCCCAACTTGCATCCATGGGGGTTTTATCCTCAGCTTCCAGGAGCCAAGATTTCAGCTCTGAGTATAATTCAAAATTTCTCTGAGTAAATTCCTGCTTAGATTGCCTCTAGTGTTAATTTTTAGAAATTATATCCTTACCTTTCCTCAGTTCTTAATTGAAAAAATAGACCTTGTAAGTTTTTTTTTTATCTTTTTTCAAAGAAAAGCTAAAGCCGAAGCCATGAACATTCTGAGGCCAGCTGCTGTGTGACCAACTCCAGCCACAACCAAGTTGTTCATCCACCTCAGAGGATATTATTTCATGGCTTGTGCTCTCACAAGCATGAAGGTCCAGGCACTGGAAGTGGGGCTGAGCACATTTGCAGCATTCCCCAGATTTCAGGCAGGCTGTGCTGCCAGCCCAAGGTTCCCTGTGCAGCGTGTGAGAGTAAGCAGCAAGGCAAGCTGCCCACGCAGCAAAAGCCTTAAAGGAAGACCATACAGTTTATATACTGAACAGTGGGACCAGCTGGAGTCAAGGGGAAGTATGTAGACACAAACCTGAGTAACAAAAATTCCGGATCCTGAGCTTGAGTTGAACTATTCACTATTTTCAGCTTCAGTTTCTATGACAGCAGGGAATTAAACCACAATTAGGTCCATGAACCCCAGAGGGTTGGGTCCCAAAGGGACTGAAACTCCACTGAACCTCAGAGCCATACCTGGTGAACAGGACTTTCTAAAACCCTGCAAAGCAAGCGTGCAGCCCTACCATCCTGAATCTAGCAGTGCTTGCAACCATCTCCTGCCATTTCACGATGCACAGTGACTAAGAACATGGTGCAAAACACTTCAAGGAGGCAGGCAATGTGATGCAATGCCTTGCCTTCAGCTTCTAGGTATTTAAGAGGCTGTTGTATGAAACCCAGCTGCTGGTAATTACATTTGAGAGGCCTGAGCGTGAGGTCCAGAGGATAAATCTCCAGAAAGGGAGTTTCTGCCCCCTTTTCCCAAAGTACTGGTGGCATGCTGGGGTTCCTTCCAGGTGGGGGAAATGTTGGCTATGGCAGAGGGGTCCCTCCTCCCTGACAAGCAGATTAAGGGCAGTTCTGGCTCAAAGGAGGAGAACTTGGTGAATGCTGCCAGGCCAGCAGGAGTGATCTGCTCTTAGGAAAAGAGGCTGGCTGGATTAATTGCCGTCCCTTTGCCAGCAGCAGTGAGGGAAGCCCTGACATTTCTCCCTCAGGAAGAGTTATGTTTTTGCACCAAAGGAGCTGTGGCTCGTGAGGACTCCATGGGATCAAGGTACTTTTGACTGGGGGTGGGTGGAGACGCCTTGCTGAGGGAATGCAGAATGAGGGTGTCAGAGGCAGGTCTGTGGTCCTTGCATGCTGTACATCCTTGTTTGCCTTACTGCTACAGCCTTCTACCCCCAGCATCCTCTATTCCACCACCTACCATGGGCTTTTCATGCTCTTGCCATGAAATAATTCAGAACTGGTCTCTTTGCACCTCATCCTCTGTGTACAAAAGCTTTTCTTCCCTCTCAACCCCTTTCAATTCTCTCCCTCCTCCCCCTCCCTTTTTTATTTTTTCCTTATTAAAAGGCTCACATCATAAATATCAGAGACATATTGGAGAAGCCACATGGCTGTTCTGTCATAGCCTCCTGGCCCGTTGCCCCTTTCCCTTTCCCCAAGCCCCCTTATACCTGCTGGGTTTTGTTTCCTTGCAGAGACCTTCATTATTTAAACTGCAAGCCTTTTGGGAGCAAAGACTGAAATTTTGGGGTGTGCACTGATTGCCACCTTCACGTGCCACATCACATAACTAATTAACACCGATAATAGGAAGGCAACTATTTTTGTTTTCTGTGTGGTTTGTAAATGTAGAGGAGAGATCCTATTTCTCAACACAAATTACTTTGTCTTTCCAGATGAATGTCTCTGCAGGGGCAGATCTTTTTTTTTTTTAAAGCCAGATTTGCACACCAAAATATATTCACAGCTTCCCCTCCACCATCCTCTTAAGTGCTGTGTAAATAAAATATTAATAAAAAAAAGAAAACAACCCTAAATCAGCCTCAGCGTAGAATGTCTCTTTTAAAATGTCACCGTGTTCATTTTCAGAATCCTCTTCTGCATGGTTATCTCACTGCTCTTTACATTTGCTACCTTGTTAAGCCCCCACTGTGGTAAATAAAACATGAAGAGAAATAGAGAAAAATGTAAGGCTTTTATTTACTCTCATTTTTTGGATATATTTCTCTAGATGAATGCTTCTCCCTTTAATGAAACCCTTGACTGCTCCAGTGGTGAATGTGATTTAAGTACAGTGGAGACAGCTATGATTCACAAACCCTGTTCTACTCCAGCACTGACCGTTATCTGATGCCTCTTCATGCACAGTTGCCCAAATGACAGTTTAATGGCTCACTGTAAAGGCTAGTTATTTTGTATCTCTATCCAGTGAAAATGGCTAATGGTGATAAGGAAAGGAAAAAACAAAGCAATTGTTCAGATCTTCAGACTCAACCAAGCTACTTAGCACGTGCTGAGAGCCTTCAATTAATTATTTCTTCAGTCCAGTGAAGCACTCCAAGATGATTTTAAAACTCACCAGCTGCACTAAGAGTCTATGTTAACAGGGTGCAGGGAACTAAAATTGCACATGAGCAGAACTAACAGGTTTATTAGGGATATGTTGATCTATACTCACAGGAAAGAGAAAAAAAAAAAAAATACCCCAAGCTGATTTAAGGGGAAAACAAATGCAAAGTGAACAAAACCACCAGAACTGTTCCCTCCCCTTTGCAGGAAGGAGGGACAGAGAAAAGCACACTGAAGGAAAACACCAGAAAATTACTTAACATGTGTGTCCCAGGAGACAAAGAGATTATTGTAGATTACTGTCATCGTTACGCTGTTCACTGGTTACTCTGTGTGTACACACACACATGTACACGCCTGTGTACATGTCTCTGCCTGTTTAAAACAAACAAACAAAAAGCAGCTAACAATGCAGAGAATGGAACAGAGTAAGGGAAAATGAAAGAAAAATCCGTAGGGTCACAATTTAAAACATTAGTTAAACACTTTTCTAATTTTCAGTACTCAAGTGTAGCCAGGTATGGCCTCTCCTTTATATGGGTACCATTCATAGTGCAACAAGGATCTAAGTCCAGAGCTTGGAAACTTTCACCAAATAAATAAATAATAATAATAAAATAATCACTGGCAGAACTGGCATAAGCCACACTCTGGAAGTTAAGATACTAAGTCAAATGTAAGAACAATTTGCTGACTTCACTTGTAGTAACAGCATACCAAAGTTATAGGTTCTGGGTAGCATTTGCAACAGGGGTACAATTTAAGTGTCATGGAGGATAAAATAAGTAAGAGGGGCTGATGGAAAAACTGATTCATTGAATCATAAATTCATGAAAGTTTACAGTGAATAAATTTCAAAGATAATTTTCTTTGGCTGGCCTAAACTGTACCACCTGTTAAGATTTAAAACACTGACTGTCTGCCCAGTGATGTTAGGTCTTGGGGTTTAAGCATAACAAGAATCTCTCTGAATAATCAGTTCAGGTCAATAATAAGACATCATTCATGGTGGCATCATGGTGCAGCTTGAGGCCATGTTAAGCCTACCCTGCCTTGCCTGAAAGATATATGCTTCTGAATAGCAAAACTGACAACTGTGTGATCATCCAAACTTCTGCAGTGCAGTTTTCAGTACAGAATGACTGCTTCATGCTTTCAATATTCTTTAACGTCATTTATTTTTTACTGTATTTTTTTATTTTTTACTTTTTTTTTTATATCGACTCCATACTTAACAGAAACATTTGGGAAAAATTTGGAGCTGACACTTCTGGCTTTCAAAAGCAACAGCAGTACAGCTGGCAATAAGGATTTTCCCAAAACCAAACCATATCTACAGTCAATAACATAAGTGCTTGTGGCAATATCACAAACAGTTTATAACATGCAGCTTTGTAAACCTCTTGAGATAACTAAAAATAGCATCCTGTTAATATTATCACCAGCGCCTTCACGTGGAGTAAGCAAGAAAAGGGTAACTACAGTCAATCCCCGGACCACAATTAGTTGCTTCCAGGTCCCACTCACATCACACAATCTTGAACCTTCTCATGAAAACTTCCAGTCAGTTTTAGTGCTGGGTGTTCTGTTTTTGTACATCTTGTGCTTTTAAAATGATCCCTCTTAAGAATTTTGCATTACAACATTTTTTTTTTTAAAGTACTAATTGTGTTTTATGTAGTTTTACAGGTGGTGCACATGAACACTCCCTTTGCTCATGAACACGGAAGACCTTTAGTTGTGCCCAAGGTCTAGTTTCAACTGTATCCAACAACTGAATAAGAGATGTGAAGAAGAGAATGGTTGTTACTTTTTTGGAAAATCAGCAGACCCCGTATATCTTGTCTTTATGTTTGAGCCCAGGGCCTAATCTTTACAGTTGGTTGCAAACAGCCATCTAAATCCACAGTCACCAAAATACCTATATGGTGCAGCCTATCACTAATTTGGTAACGAGACTAGCATCAAGGTAGCATTAATGTGTCTTAGCTGCACATTCTAATTTCTCACTTTATGCACATCTAGATGTGACAAATGAGTCCCAGAATGAGTTCAGCTTTCGAGCGTCCCATTTTAGAGAGGTCTAGGACACAGGTTAGCAGTTAGCAGCAAACAAACACTGCTCATCTGCCATTTCCAGCTCACACAGCCCTCAGTGCCACCTGCATGCAGTCTCACTGAGGAAGATAAATCTTAGGATAATGCAGGCATGACAACTTTTCCTGGTCACCTGTGAAGCTGGTGGCTCATAACATCAGTAGCTGCCCATGGCCCTGTTAACTTCAAGACAGAAAATGTGTGTGATGGCACTGCATGTGCAAATGTGTATGCACAAGTGTGTGGATGCCAACCTGGAAATGCAATGTGTCTGGCTGTTTTATTCCCTATATCCTTATCACTTGCTATCTATGTTTATCCCATGCAGAGCATATTTCACTTCTTTGTCTTGATCTTCAATGTATGGATCTCTTTTATTCAAAGGTACAATTTAACTTGAGATTTTCATGTTTCCCGCAGCTATTTCCCCTTGTTCAGTCCTGTCCTCTGCAATGAATGCATGGTGTTAATTACCGGGAATTGCAGCTCTTGAATACATGGGATAATTGATAATACCTGCATGGAGAAAATCCCCATCATGATGTTTTAAAGATTCAGTTAATTAGCACTGTGTCTGGGAGATCAGGCATTAAGCATTTGCCTTAGGACTCCTCCTTCAGGCTTTCTTCAGAAACCTCTGTTATTTAGCTTTTAGGGGTGATTAGTAGAGAGAAAGGCAAGGGAGGAATGCTGTGTGTGAGATGTTGTCACAAGGGAATAAGGAGCCCTTTGTCCTGTCATGAACTATCCTAACAAAACATTCAAATAGGATTTAATCACTGCAGTGGTCTGCTCACATTGCTCTTAGGGTTAGATACCCCCATAAATCATGCATAGCTTGGAGACTAGGGTGTCTTAAAGTTGTTCACAGCTGATTCTCCACTGCACATAACAGATTCAGATCACTTACTGCTTTCCATGAGTGTTTTGGTGCAGCCACTCTGGCTCCTGTCTTTTATTCTTGAAAACCTAGCAAGCGACAGAAAATAGGTCAAGAGAACTTGCCTTATAAGCTCTGGTTTGAGTGAAGCATGCTAGCAGCTAAAAGCAGAATAATTTTGTTACTGATCTTCTAGCTCATGTCTGATTATGTACTAGTAGAAGGGGAAGAAATGATCACTTTTTTTATGTAACAAGGAATCAAAATCAATTTTCTTTCAGATTTTTTTTCCAATAGATGTTCTACCTAAAGATGGGTTTAATCAATTTTTTAAACAAGCAAAACTACTTCAAGTATACTGATATCCAGTGATTAGTTTTGAGCCTTTAATGACACAGTTATCAGTCATGAAAATCACATCAACACACTAATATGTTTCAGACATGGCTTGGGGAACCAGTCTAAGGAAACGAGAGGGTGCTTTGTAATTTTATTTCTTCTGTGATAGTCACAGAAGTTGTTTGGGGTGGAATGTATAAAGTAAACACCAGCCCAGGGAATTGTATTGAAACTATTGAATTTCTTTGCAGATGCACAATTGAACAGCTGCCATATAACACAATGAGCAGAACAGTAACTGCTCATGGCTGCATTTGAGCCAGTCCTTTCAAAGCAAAATGCTCAACACTGAATTCTTGAGACACCTGATTTCCATAGCCATGGAAACTGGCTATGACCCAGCACTCATAAAAGTCAAAGTCTTCAGATGTAACTTATGAAGATTTTGTGAAAACCACAAATCATTTGACAAGGACAACAAAATTCATCTTGAGCATGTTGTTCCCATCCAAAATGCATTTCTTCATACAGTTCCTGCAGGACTTTGCTTCTACTTTCCAGATATTAATTACTCAATTACAAAGCAACAAAAAATTAACCCAGTAGTTAACAGTCATCACTGGTAGAAATAGACTCTTTCAAATACACACCTCTGTTACAATTCCATTACTGAAAAGTAAAAGATAAAAATATATAAAGATCAGATTTTGTTGTATGAAATTGGTTAAAGATACAGGTCAATGTAGAAATAATACCATTCAATCTTGAAGATGATGAATGGATTTCCTATTGAAGTCAGTTGCAATTTTTGCATGAGAGACATAGCCATATGCCCTAGCAAAAGATTTATTTTAGTTGTTTTCTTAATGATTAATATTTTTGTGGTATATTCTTCTGCAAGTTATGGAAATAACACCATTTTCCAGTTCTCTCAGGCTGTAACATTTGCCAGTGCAGACTTCTTGTGTGGACTGTTCCCTTTCATATTTGTATGCAAGACTACCACAGCCAGAAGAATTTCTTCCAATAATCCTAACTGGCAAAGTTTGAGCTACAACAGCAAATGTAGCAAATATGTATGCAAAGTTTCTAAGTATTCAAAAATGAATAGATAAGCTAGATATGCAACTGTCCCAATACAAGAATTGGACCAAAATATTTTTAAATTCCAGGTTATTCATGCAGTCATAAAAAGAAAAGTATAGCCATATTGTATAAATTGTCCCTTCTCCAGGAACATCAGTGGAACTAGAGCAATGTAGTTAACTGAAGGCCTATCCTACACACCACACATACAAAATAAGTCCCAAATGTATTTAAATCATTACTGAATTAACACAATTCATTTTCCTGCTAGGCTGAACTGCTCACGAGCCTCCCTCCATTTACAGTATCCTGATACTGTCTTAGCACCACTGACTTTAGTGGTGTAACTGATCATTTATGATGATTTAAAATGTAAGATTAAATAATTGGGCATTTAAAAAAAATATTAGTGGCATCTGTTCCCATTACAGTAACTGCAAGGACATAGGATGGGATAATTTCTTCTGGTAGGAGCTTAATCAAGAATCAAGCTTAATCAGAATGTAGCCCAGTCTTTCATTCAAAATATTTTTACCTTATCTTAACTCTGTTGACTTCACTGAAGCTGTTCCTTATGGATATGATAGGGCATGAACAGAGAAATGGGCCTGATATGCCATGCTGCCAGCCCACAGAGCAATACTTATTATATGTTATTTACATCTGAATGTATAACATGTACAGAAATAACTTAGAGGGCCAACACCTGGATTGTGGGAACCAGTACAGCTTCACACAGACACAGCCTGAGTTCCAAAGATGGGCATTTCTATAAATTTTGAAGTGATGGGTTTTACTAACAACAGAAATTAATAAATACCAATTTATTCTCTTCCGTCCCTCTCCCAAAATCAATTTTAAAATTGAGCTTCATTTTCCATCCAGTAACAAAGGAGTGGTATTCTGTATTGTACATTCCTGTTCATATTATGAATGGCATGTCACATATTGCAAGGCTACACCTGCAAGGGAAAGAATGAAGGTTGATACAATCTACTCTGGGTTCTGCAATGTCAGGGCACTTATCAGTCTGTAAAATGCAAGGGCAAGATTTAGGATTTATTTAAAAAAAAAAAAAAAAAAAAGAGAAAAAAATAAAAGAATGTTGAATGAATAGATATTTTGCAGACTTGCCTGGAGGTTTATGAGGATGACAATAAGATCATGACATTGTTAGTAGGAACATGCATGGGTCTTAACATGCATTGTGGACACCAGTGAATTACGTTCCTCAGTCTGCACAAAGCCTTGCAGTTGTTTTTATTTATTCATTTATTTTTATGAAGGCTGAAGGCCAACATCTCATGACCCCTTATGGAACTCTGAGAATGGAAGGCTGTGACCACTGATAAAGAAACTGGAGTCTGAGGAGACAAAAACTAAGGAACTTTTTTCTTTTTTCTTTTTTTTTTTTTTTTCAGCTTACTTTATGTCTCACTTGAGGAATGAAACAGCTTATAAATAAGATACTACCTTTCAGCTTTTCTTTTTGCCCTGAGTACAGTGGTTTAAACTGGGAAATAAGACCCCTAGTATTTGTCTGGAAGTAGCCTAAAAGTTCAACCAAAAAGTTGTATTTTGACATGATCTGATTTTCAGTATTCACAATGGATTGAGTCTCCAACATTCTCTTTATTTCAGAGACCCATATGCTGGATCTACAATTTGCTGCAATTACATGCATGCAAACTAGTCAAAGCCTATATATAGTAGGGATAGTAATAAACACATATTGCCTCCTCACAGGAACCTCTCCAGACTGAGTTCTTCCAGTTATCTGTAATGGACAAATGAAAGCATTTTATGTTATAGCTGGAAGTCTCAGACAAGCATTGTCTATGATTAAGAATGAAATTCCCAGCAGAAATGCTCATTTTCTCCTTCAGGCTCCTGCCAGCCAAGCAGGGAAATCAATACATTCTGAAAATAAAACAGAAAAATGCAAGGTAGAGTTTTGACTGTGACAAAGACAGAGCACCAGAAATTCCCAGCTGCTCTACCAAGTGCTCTACATCAGGGTTCCTGGTACTCTGGATACTGTCATCACAGGCAAGAGTGTTAACAGTGATGACAGTGAATAACTGGGTAGATCCTAACATAACTTGGACTGACCGCAAACTGTGTCCACCTGCTGCTGCAGAGAGTGCACTCCAGACATACTCAAGCTGTTGACACAAAGACCTGGCAACAAATTCTCAACACTTTATCCAACCTTGTAACCACTTGAGGATTCATGCTCCACTACAAGGCTGTCTTGTTTTAATTAGCACCAAAAGAAAAGCACACTAGCTTAGGCTAGTACCTAAGCAATTAAAAATAGTGCTTGCTAGCCTACATTCTTTCAGAGATCCTACCTGAAAAACAATGAAAGAACAGGAGGAAACATGATGCTATTCTCTCTCTGAATTCTTTAGAATACCTGCTGCTAAGAATTCCCTGCTTTCTGTGGCTCTCTATTTATCTGTTTGAGCAGGTAGAATATATACACTCTACCAGGCAATTCACATAGCCATTTTAATAGCAGAATGCAATACCTCAACACTAGAAAAATGAAAGTGAAAGGTCTATGAATTATTACAAACCCACTCAATCTCTGGCCATGCAGCAGTGCCCTGAACTGTAAAGGCTTTTTTCTTGTGTTTAAGTTACCATGGAAGATGAAATAGTCACACAGATGTACTGGCCAGTAGAAACTGGTATTGCTAGCTGTGTATCATCTATAAATACTTTTTTTTTTTTCTGATTTATAACCTATCTCCACTTCATAATTGGAAAAAAAAAATCCAACTCCCAAATCCAGAAATGGTTTAGTTTTGTTTTTAAACACAAACTTTCTCAGTTGAAGTTTTCTTTTTCCAAAACATTATTCAAGATGTTAAAGTTATTTTATGAGAAAGCATCAGATTATGCATTGTACTGCTGTGTGAAAATAAAACTCATTTCTATTACAATGAAGTTGTTTTCTGCTACATGAATATCTCTCAATATATCTTGGCTCTTGAGCATATTGTTTTGCAGTTTGTTATCTTGCTGTCTTTTTCAAGTATTCCTGTAAGGCTCAGCAAGTAAACTAAATGTTGACTGAATGTCTTCTCTAATGCAAAGTCCATTTTCTAACCTCTGATGCACCAAAGTTTCTTTCTAACAGGTTAATTTTTTCTAATTGACCACAGGATGTTGCTTATAAGCATCTAGGAAGAAAATTCTAGGGCAAAGAAGGAAGGATGCTCTAGAAGAGATGATATCAAGTGTCACGAGTGCCAGACCTACCCATGGGCTCAGAGATATTCTGAGCTGGACTGAGGTGATGCACATAGGGCAGTGCATTATGGATAAAATCCACTTTGGACTATGCAGCCCTTAACTGTGTCCAGGCTGAGAGTGAGTAAGGGATCAAACACTGCCATGCTTGCTGCTTCACAACAAATAGTTTGGGAAATAAGTCCCACCATCAAGAGAAGGGCCACATGCTTCTAAACAGAGCCGAGCAGCTGAAAGGAGTTGCAGGGAGAAGCCCTGGGATTTCTCCTGCATGTCCTTTGTTGTGCCTTCTACCGATCCTGTGCACCTTGAGCTGCAAAGGAGCATGAGAGCCTTCAAGAGCATGTCACAACATCACATAATGGCTGAGGTTGAAAGGGACCTCTGGAGGTCATCTCGTCCAGGCTCTGCTCAAGCAAGGTCACCAGATCAAGCAGGGTCACCTACATCAGGTTGCATATGACCATGCCCAGATGGCTTTTGATTAGCTGCAAGTATGGAGATATTCTTCTCTCTAGATATCTGTCTCTACAGCTGCTCTTAGACATGCTCAGTATTTACTTACCAAGAGCTACCTATCATCTAGTGAAACAACTGGCTGCATTGTTGATATTACAGTATATTCCAGGAGATCATGAAAGATGTTGCAAAGATTGGCTGCAGTAATTTTCAACTGTAAAGAAAGCCCTTACAAAGCTCTGGTCACTCCATCACTACTTCATGCAACCAGAACAGGATAAAGGGGTATAGAATGGTTTCCTCACCCTCAGGACTGAAAAACCACATCTGGCACTTTCTGCTAATAATGAATACATATTAGATGGGATCCCAAATATCTCAAACAGACCATGTCCTTCCAGTGTGAGATGGTTGCTCAACACCCCAAGAAACCACTTTAAAATAGCAAAACTAGACTCAACATCTTTCCATAGAAAATCAGAGAAACACAAAAAATTTAAATCTTGTGCAAGATAACCAATAAATAACTGAATAACTGCATCAGAAGCATCAGAGTTTGCCATATCTGCTAAGTTGTAAGTGGAAAGTAGGCTATGGAATGTCTACTCCAATTCTCAAGGCACCCTTTTCCTTGCCAGATTTCACAGAGAAATGTGTGACAATTTCACCTTGTTCGATTAAAACATTTGCATTATAACTTGTTTGGGGTTAAAAAAGTGTTAGGAACTTAATACTTCACATTGGTTTTGGTCTGTGAATTTTTGAATCATCTAGAGAATATGAGCTTCTTGATGAAAAGTACTATTTTGTGTTATGAACCAGAAAATAATGGCCTATCAGACTATAGAAAGTGGTCTAAAGCATCTATCTTTAATCTTCTTGTGTAAGTGTTCTAGACACTGTAATTTCCAATAACAATAATGGAATAAATACCTCATTAACCCCTTTAAAGCTTCCAACACCATGACAATATCTAAATGAACTGTCAGTGGAACAGGCAGTGTTCAGTAAGACAGCAGACCAGAAAGTTAATATTGAGCTATATCCCTCATGAAATAACTGAAATGTATTCTCATCCTCAGCAACCTGGCAGCTTTTATATTGTCACAAAATGCAAAAGAAAAAAATTCAGAGTCTCTGAAGTTCATAAATCACCTCACATTTCAAATCAGCTTTGAAACATAAGATAAAACAGCATTTACTAAATCTTGGAATGGAATGTTTGTTTAGACAGAATTTAACTCACAGAAGAGCCCCTACTTGAACTTCATATTTACACATTTGTGATCCATAAACCTATTGATATTACACTATTCTTATCATAAATTAGTGTTCTGACAGACTAATACCCATTGCTGAGTGTCACAGATATTTATTGAATAGGAAGTAAAAGTGTAATATCTAGTATAAGCAGAATATTCACATAACAATAAAAAGTATAGATTTGGCTTTAGGGAACAATTCACAGTGCCTGAATGCATCAGAAAGGAAAATAGGGAGCTTGTGCAAAGAATATGAAGAATTTAATCATTAAGTATGGGCTTGTGGTGGAAGTGTCTAGATCAAAATCAAAGCCTGTGGGTGAAAAAGATGAGGACTATATTATACAGGACACTGGACATTCTATTGACTTGAACACCATGGTAATAGCCACTGAGGTAAATGCACCGCAAAAGAGAAATACAGAACAGGGAAAATAAAGCAAAGAGTAAGAGTTCTGCTTTGCATGCAGGTGGGAAGAACATAACACCGGTGATGAATTCTGTTACACAGTGATGCATAGACTTCATTGAAGGAAATATCAAATAATTCTAGACAAAATTAAGGGTGATATTTTCAAAACTACCTAAAAGACTAAAACACCAAATTCTCAATAAAATTATAGTATATTAAAAACATGGAACTCTACAAGACTTTGCAAATTTTGTCTTAAATGAAATCAAATCACATTTTTAAACAGCAGATACTGGTGAGTTATAATCTTGCTCAATTCATGGCACACTGAATTTTGAAAGATTAGGTGCTCATCTCAAGTCAAAAATCTTGAAAAATATGGATATGCAATGTGAAACACTTTAATAGAGGACAGATTTCAAGAACTCAGGGTTCTGTGCTGAAAATCAGACTTTCCAAATGCAGCTGAAAATTAGTAATAATAAAAGATCAACACATCCAAATCAGAAATCAAAAAAACTTGAAGGACTATGAAGCTAGCCGTTCTGAGACCAAGAGCTCGCTTGAACCCTGAGTTATTAGCAAGAGCTCTTCCCATTCAAATTCAGAAATGAATTTCCTTTTCCTGTTAAAAGCAAAACCAAATTCCAGGGTCCCTGTTGATAAGATATCCTTGGAAGATCTATAGCCATGTTTCACTAACTGGAACACAGGAACAGTGACCTGTCCAGGAACACCAGGAACAGTGACCTGGAACTGCACCTCTCCACCTCTTGCACTTTGGGCAAGTCTGTTTTCTCCTAGGTCCTAGAATTATAGAATCATTAAGGTTGGAAAAGACCTTCAAGATAGTCTAGTCCAACCGTATCCCTACCACAAATATCACCCACTGAACCACGTCCCTGTGCACCACATCCAACCTTTCCTTGAACACCCCCAGGGATTGTGACTCCACCACCTCCGTGGGCAACCTTCTTCAATGATGCTTCTATCTTCAATGTCTTTCAAATTTCTTTGACAAGCCAAACATCAGAGTTATGCAGGCATCAAACTGAGCAGCATGGCAACAGGTTTCTATGATTTTTTCTCATTATCAGTGGTCAAGTATGGGTGCTCAGTCCAATGTTGGGTATGATAATAATGCCTTGTTAGGCAGCAATCAGGTCATTGCCCATTCAGCCATAATAAAGTGCAATCAAGATAGAGCGGCTTTAGAAGCATCAGAATGGAAAAGGCCAAAGCTACTCTCCTACCACCTCCCTGAATTTGATGGGGATTTCTGCCTCTGATGGAGTCAGACCCATTTTTGGACATTTCTCAGGCTTTCCTCTGACAACTGATTCAGTAAATTACATCTAAACATGCTGAAATGGACCAAATTGGTCCAAATGGCTGATACTTCCATCAAAATGTCTCCTAATACATAGAACTAGAGCTGTGGTCAGCTCTCTTGTGTATTCCCAAGTCCTTTTGGATATCAGATTTGTGCAACCTGATCCAGTGGGAGGTGTCCCTGCCCGTGGCAGGGGTGTTGGAATCAGATGATCTTTAAGGTCCCTTCCAACACAAAATGTTCTGTGATTCTATGATCTCCAGGAGCAACAGCAATCAAAAGGGGTCAGAGATTGAAACCGTTTTTGTTTGATTGTTTGTTTTTTGTTTTGTTTTGTTTTCACCTGCCCTCCAAACATTCAGGCAGTCTGACTGCCCCAGGACACTGTGCAGAGAGGCTGGTGTTCTTTGTGATGAAGAAGAAAAGTTCAGATACTCAACATCTCCTGTAGAGACCAACTTAAGTGTAAGGTTTTATATTCCACAACTATTCTCAAACCAGCAAAACCACTGTCATGTATTTTTAATTCCTTTGAACAGCATTTTTTGGTTGTATCTTTCTCCCCAGCCCTTCCAGCCATATGGGGACTCTCCAGTTTCAGAAGATCCTGATATGTGACTTGAAAATCCGCAATTTATTCAATTAAAGGAGTCTTTTTCCTTGGTCCATGTGAAACAGGCCCTGTTGAGAGGGGATGCTGAGGATACAGACCCACCTGCACCCCCGCTGTAGTAAAGTTAACTTGCAGACACGTGCCAGCCCCACTGCCAGCACAACAGTGAATAAAACACACAAATACATGGCAGCACAGATTATTAACATGTTGCAAAGGTAGCATTTTGAAAGTATTGCTGTCCTTTCTCTTTTCCCTCCTCCTTCTTCATCTTGCCTTTCACCTCCACCTGTATCTCTGTGAAAGCACTTTCTTCTCTTGGGGATGACTAGATTTTGTTAGATATCGGGATGCCACAGAAATTTGAAGCCAGTGCACTAATTCATTAGGCCATTTCCTCATCCCTGCTGATTCCCTTGAAATTTTCTGCCTTTTCCAGCACCTTTGTGGGGAAGTCTTATTCAGGAAAATAAGTAATATTTAATAATAAAAGCTGAAACTATGTGGTAGTAACATGGACCCAACTTGCTTGTCTATTTGACTGAAAGTCCCATGCTAGGTCAGTTCTCTCCTCTCTAGGGCCATTCTAAGGCTCATGTAAATCATGCTTACCCAAGGACTGCTCTGATCCTGCAAACAGATGCTCAAATACGAAGCTGTGCAAGCAGCCCCTCTGTGACCCATACTCTGGTGTGGGATGCGGGTCTGGGGCAGAGCACCTGTTTTCAGGGTTTAAACCACAATATGTAGTGTTAGATGAGGCAGACTGAGTTCTAGACTTCATTACTTGTATTAGATATACTTTTTACCCCAATTCTGTGACCTGGTCAATAAGCAATTAGTATTTTATGACAAAGTGCAAGTGGCAGTGTTAATAGCAGTTTGTAGCTACATGCACACATGAGAGCCAAGAATAATTTTTATGACTCCAGTTGAAACGCATGTAACAAACAGAAGTCAATTTTTATGACCATAACGATTGTGTCCTCTCAATGCCTGTAGAAAATAGCTTTACGCAAATCAGTTAATTAGTATCAAAGTGCAGTTGTTCACAGACTGTTCAGCTGTTCTATCCAATACTTGGAGAGGCTTTCAAAAAAGAAGTTTAATACATTTTTTCACACACAGACACATACAAAAAAAAATCAAAACAAAACAAAAAAATACACACTAAACTTTAGTAGCCACTCAAAATCTAAAACTTAAAGTTCTAGCTTAAAGTATACTTTAAAATAGTGTTTTACAATTTCATAAGTTACTAGTTCTAAAATTTATAAACCAGACTTTTTTAAAAGAGACTTTTAAACATGAAGATGATAAAAATGCATGTGGTTATTGCAATGACACCAAGCACTTCCACTGAAAATTTCAAACCCTCTGGATTTTAGTATTAACATTTATATTACCTCCATCTTATCCTTTCAGAATTGCATTCAAAATAAACGAGCTAACACTCCTTACAGCAGTGTTATCATATTCCGCTCTTTATTATTTCACTTGCTAAATGTTTTCTTTCCCAAGACTCTCAAACTGATTTAATATCCTTCCTGCTTAGCCTCTACCTTATGCACAGAAGTACAAGTCTTTTGCATCAATTTAAAGCCAAAGTGATGAATGGAATTTAATGATCTTTTTTGTACAGTTCTGTATAACACTAAACAATGGCCAATGCATTCATTCAAGATCAGTTTTTTGCCTTGTTTTTAATTAGCTTCCTATCTGGAAGGGTGGTGTGAAAAATTGCACCCTGGGCCTTACTACATCTTTCTTTTATAAAATGTATGTACAACAAATAAAAAGCACATTTTAACCTACCTGCTACCTATTACGTTAAATGTCATTACTACTAAAGACTGGCAGCTCATCTAACAAACGCCCTCATTATTTTATTCCAGCTCTACTTTGGGTATAGTCAATCAAATCACACTTGATTTATGTCAGATGCTAACAAAATACAGTATAAATAGAGCCATTGAGTACAATTCAGTGATTCTGTGTTTATTCAGCTCTAAGCTATGAAGCTAAAGTGGATACCATTTATAACCAAGACATGCATTCTTCATGGCCATAAGAGTTAGCAGGCCATAGCTAGAGCACTTTTAAGGCTGAGAGAATATAAAGTGTTCCTGTGAGCAGACTCAATTTTTTTTTAAGTATACAAATTAATAACTTATATAAAGATAGAAAACACTACTAGGACTATATATCATTTTTTTCTTCCTTTGATTGGAAAAGTTGTCTGAGGATTTAATATAGCCTAGTTTGCAATGTAGGCCTCATTATTAATGGTTGGTGATTTTAGTATTTTCTAAAGGTGACTTTCTACAAGAAATGGCTTTTAGGAGTATGTCTACATTACAATTTCAGTCACATGAGTTATTGCAAGATTTTTCTGGGCATTGTGTTGAAGATTTTGTACATCCAGGCTATTGACCTACAAAAGTCTGGTTTGGTTGTGGAAAATTACAGAAACCCAGTTGGGTTCACTGAGTGATGGAAGAGCCATGAGAAGTATTTGCTACATGTCAGCTGGAAGCCCTTCCAACAGAGTTCAGCAATCCAATTCCTCTCCTCACTGCTCCTTATTTTCAACAACTGTTTCTACTCAACAGCTAAAAGCTGATATACATTATACAGGAAAGCCTGAAGCAGACAAGACTACATTGCGCAAGACTACAACCTCAGATTTCCTAGATAGGGAGATACTTTAAATCTAGATATTCAGGTTCATGATGGGTGTCTTGAAATGAATATTTTTCAAATGGCAGCTATGCATTGAAGAAAGGGTAAGAAAATTCTTGTTAAAAATTCTCTAAATTGTGCCTGTGGGTATATTCAGAAACATAATTTTCTGGAAAAAAGGGAAGTGGAAATGGTTTGACAATAAATATCTTAAGAATTAGTACTGTTTAAAATGCTATTCTGTCATGCACAGAAAGGACCAAACTCACATATCTCCTGTGCTAAATAATGTTTTCCCAGCATTGTCTTGGAAAGGTCAGCCAATGACAGCAGACATTATCACTCGTTCTCATAATTTTTTCAGATCCTGAGAGCATCCAAAACTATGATGACTAAACTGGGGAGTTTCCCATGAGTTTCTGACAGCATAAGGATATTGTAAGATAGACAGAATTGGATGGGATTTCTACATTAACGTCTGTGTATCCTTACAGGATGGGCTAGAACATAAATTATTCATGGTACAATTTTTGCAAGGAAAGGTACGTGTGTGTTACTCTTTCAGTTAGCTCCTTCCACGTAAGCCATACCTTTCGCTTTTGCTCAAGACCACAGTCACCAATGCTACATGGTTTGAAGCACATTTGGTGTTTTAAAATGTCACTATGCATGCTCAACAGCATTATGAAAAATGTCTTTTAAACACACATTGCCTAACTTGATAATCAAAACCGACAATCTTGACAGCAATCTTCCAAACAAGATGCAATAGCAATATTAAATTTTCCACTTGCCCATTTAAAACAAACACTTCACAATCAACAAATTAAAACTCTCATCAAGAGGAAAAAAAAAAAAAAAAAAAGTAATCAAACAGGCACTATTTCTCAAAACAATGCAGTAACAGGGAACCAAGTACTCTCCTTTACTCTTCACTGGTACAATAATGAAGGGCTTCATCACTAAACAGCATCCAAGTCTGGTGTTTCCATGAGAGTTCAAACCTTCAATGTGTTGGCAGATTGAAAAAAGAAAGGAAAAAAAGAAGTTGACTGCATAGATTCCACCCTGTGGCAGCAATTCACGTGGGAACTGAACCCTAAAGATTAGCAACCTTTATTTTAAAATTATCAATCAGGAGTGGGAGGGATGAACTTTTCCAGCTTCTTTGGAGCAAAGACAATCTGTTCTTCCACTCAAAAAGCACTAGGAATGAGTGAGTGCCAGAGAGGTGGGTTAGAAATGAAAGCAAGGAGGAGGAAGATGCAGCTTTTATTTTTGTTTCTTTATTTCACCAAGGGTTGACCTGTTAAAATAATGGCAACACAGCATTGAAATGATCCTAGGTCTCTGTCAGACAAATCATGGCTCAACGTATTTTCTTTCGGTTACATCAGAAAGTATGAACTTGCAACCTTGGCCCCAGCTCTTTTAATGGCACACTGACAGGGCAAGAATAATTCACAGGTTGAGCTAATCAAAGGTGAAAAGGGAGAATCAGTAAATGTCGTATCCTTTTGCCACTTTCATCAATCCGACTAACTGAATTTGAGCTAAAGCTTGGCAAATTTTCTGCAAAGGGAAATTAATATGTAACACATCTGAGGCCTAGTGCTGGCCAGCAAAATTGGAAAGCCGGCGTTATATCAGAGGGCGATTATTGAGGGAGAGAATGGCCGAAGCTGAGATAATCAGAAAGAAGCTTCTGCATGTCTCTCTCCTCCGATAGTACTGTGACCCTCCCAGCCCTGCACCTGAGTAGAAATCCCTCTACTTTTCAATTTTTCCCCATCAGGAATATATTCTATTGCCCATTTCTGTTGCCCACACATGATTGAATCAATTCAATTACCTTGGAAAAGTTGATACATATTCAGGCCATGAAGACGCTCAGGATAGAAAGAGAGGAAAAGAGACAAAGAAATCCGTATTTACCCAATAATAAGTTTCATTTGGGGAAGGTTTGAAAACAATTCTCCCTCGCATTTGTCCCTGTCAGATCACATTATTCACAAATGAAGTTTACAAAATATCAATTCAATTTCAATAAGGGAGCCTGAATCCCAACACACGAGGGCTGAATTTACCAAATCATAACATTTGAGGGGACCCTGGTGGCTTCCAAATATTTTCCAGTCAGAGGTAATCAAAAGCAGACCGCTGAATACTAATACATTCAATTTCACCCCTTTTGTTCGCATCTGTTCCTTTATAATACTATTTTCTACACTTCCAAATCACTGATGATGGCAGTTTGGAGGAAAAAAAAAGAAAAAAATAATAATAAAAAAAAAAAAGTGTGTGGAGGGGAATCATATAGCTTCAATGTTTTTGTGAAAACACCTTCAAATATGTCCAATTAATCAACTTACTGATGAACAAACCAGTGAGCTGTATCATGGAAAAGAAAAAATCGTGATGTTCCCTCCAGTGCCATCCTAGATTGGTTACTAATCACATTCTTATCACAAGAGTATGCTCTAGAACCAACTGCTGGCATTAAAATTTGCTAATTAGATAGTAAATGTTGCTTTCTTATCAACCTGTCCTCAGCTACTGCCCCAAAAAGGACAAAAAGAAGGAAGATGGGCAACATAGCAGGTCCAGGAGAGTATCCAATGTTTCAGCTTCTGGTCCTAGTCTCAGTTAAGAATCCATGTTTTGTTGAACTGGCACTGGATCATACTCTTGGTGAAAATGTGACATGGGTATCTCAGAACAAATTATATTTTTCAGAGAGTCTGATGGATCAGTTTCCTGTAGCATTATGTGCAACAGCCTTCACCACACTGCCTTTAGGTAAGTACATCAGGTGATGGGTCTGGAGAACAAGTCTTACGAGGAGCGGCTGAGGGAGCTGGGCTTGTTCAGCCTGGAGAAAAGGAGGCTTAGGGGTGACCTTATTGCTCTCCACAGTTACATTAAAGAAGGCTGTAGCGAGGTGGGGTTTGATCTATTCTCCCACGTGCCTGGCAACAGGATGAGGAGGAATGGGCTAAAGTTGTGCCAGGGGAGGTTTAGATTGGATATTAGTAAAAACTTCTTTACCGAAAGGGTTGTTAGGCATTGGAATGGGCTGCCCAGGGAAGTGGTGGAATCACCATCCCTGGAGGTCTTTAAAAGACGTTTAGATTTAGAGCTTAGTATGGTTTAGTGAAAGACTGGTTAGTGTTAGGTCAGAGGTTGGACTAGGTGATCTTGGAGGTCTCTTCCAACCTAGATGATTCTGTGATTTTGTGATCAGTAATCCAAAACTGTACCATGGGCATCAGAAAATACATGATCTCATGATCTGCCCCTGCTACTAGGAAATACTGCTGTATCACAAGGCTTAAATCTTTAATAAGTCAGCAAGTTCTAGTCAAACTGCAGAGCACACTTCTCCCACTCTGTCTTTCACTGACAGATGGTCACTACTCATAGGTGTACAGATAAGTATATCTGAAGATTAAGGTAGCTGCAAGATTCATTGATGCATTCATCAGTTAAAACTGAATTCTGTGGCATTCATGGAATCCAAAAAAATTTTTCCCGTTTGCATAAAAACAGCATTGGTGCCTTATTCTCATCTGTAAGGTTTTCCTGAAATGGGAGTCAGAAATAATAAAAATAAAAATAATAAAATATGAGTAGCAGAAACATGCCTGCAGAATGCTTCCTGCCAAAGATGCTTCCAGAGGGTAGTCAACCACTATCCTGGTCACAAAGGAAAGCAATTCTGAAGAGCAGGAAAAAACAATGAGATTGGCCCAGAACAAGACCTGAAGTCCCTGAAGTTCTGAAGTTCCTCCATGTTGTCACTACACTAGGTCTTCAGAATAAAGTTGTTTAGGTTTCTTTTCTTCGATTGGGTTTGGGGAAGGGTGGATTTGGCCTTTCTGAAGAGAATAAGTTATACATAAAGTGACATACTGGTATATACCCATGTACAAGGTTAGCTACATCCATGCGCACATGTGAGAACACACTGTATGTGTGTTTTGATAAGTACAATAAATTACCCAAAACACTTGAAAACAAGTTTCATTTTACAGCAATGGTATGCAACTAAAAAATAAAATATAAATTGCTTAGCATGAAATTTTACTTTTAAGCTTATTCCATTTACTAAAAAGTCTTCATAGACTTTCCAACTTGCCTTTATCTGGAAAGATATTCAGTGTATTTCCCCCATGCTGTTATAAAAATGGTTTTATACTTTGAGAAATTATGCCAGGACAAAACCAAATAGCTGAGGTTAATTTAACATTTACACGTTATTGTGAACAATCAAAAAATATTAAAATGGTGGTTAATCTAACAATTTACAAACCGTACCATTCTAAAAGCATAGCAATTGTTGTTCTTAGCTCTGTCAAGACCACATGCTGTGCAGACACCTATTAAGGAATCCAAGCTTTTCTTAATGTATTTGAAGAGTGAAAACATGTAATTGGAAAAGAAAGTGAAACCCCCCTACAAAAGGATTTGGTAGGGACATACCCGTCAACAGATTATTGTTATCAGTTTCACCACATAAACTAACAGCAGTGTTCAAGTCTACATTTTTTCTAGTATATTAGAAGAAAATAAGCATTTAATGGTATTTTGAGAACATTTAAACCTCATCATTATATTCTAAAATTGATCTCAGTGTTTCTGCTTCATGCAACAAGCTGTTACACTGATTTTGTGAACTGCTAGAGCTAGTTCCTCTGGGAAGCCAAAATATACAAAGCATAAATTGTGGGTCATTTTGCTGTCCTGGTTCACCACATGTTCCCCAGAAGACTAGCAATGAAATGAGACAGATAAAGTTGAGGTTGGGACCATTTTGCACAAATCATCCCTAGGAGCAAAATCTGTAGGGCTGAATCTGTAGGGCTGAAGTGTCAACTTCAAAGATGAGGCTTTGGGCAGATAACGTTTTTTTTTTTGTTGTTGTTGTTGTTGTTGTTTTTTTTGTTTGTTTGTTTGTTTGTTTTTTCCCAGTGGCTATTCCTTCATCAGGGAGACATACCTTTCATATTCCACACACACAAGAAAATTGCACACCACCCTTCATACAAGATGTATTATTTGTGGCTCTGGACAAAGTAGCTGCTCCAGATCATCTACCCATTTACCACTATTAGCCACATGACAGTCAAGCATCTAATCCAGACAAATCCAGAATTTTGTTCTATTGGAAGGAAAAAAAGAAAACACATTGGGAAGGCAACTCCTTCCATCCAGAAGAACTTCTTTCCAGAAGAAAAGGCTTCTAAAGCAAGTGATGTTTCCTTATTTGTCTTAGGCAGGGATACTTCTTCCTCCACAAGTGCCTCCCCTTGACACAGCTGTTCCATGCTGCTAGAAAAACTTTTCAGAAAAGTGACCTTCATTCATGAATTTCTGTTCATTTAGTTTGAGCCACAATATTCTGCCTAAAATTGCCTTTTCTGGCTCTTTTCAGATTTCATTTCTGAACCTTTGGGAATAGAACATTTTCCAGGGCTGGATACAAGACAATGAATCACTCATATTTTCCTTAAAGTGTTTTGAAAATGAATTTCTCTGTAGACAGCATCTATATTTTCTATTTGCAATCAAATGTCTCACCTGGGAAGTCTCACCAAGGTGGTGACTTTGCTTTTTACTTTGAGTATGTCATACAGCTTTCACAGCAATGCTCCCTATCCAATGTAACTGAGATTTTAATATGAATAAATTTGTGATGAGATAACAAAGTCAAACCAAAAAGTCACAGACAGGCTTTGAGAAAAACACAGTTCTTCTGTACTTGTGTGTGGCATGGAAAGAATAATTAATATCATATCACAAGTTTAGAGTAACAGGTTGTTTGTGGAGACCACCTAAGAACACAGAGCTGGCTTTCCTTATTCTAAACCACAGTGTTTTAGCTATTTCCTTTAACTGGAGATAAAGACCTAAATGTTCTCTATGGTTAGTTTCATTTTGAGATAAGAAAATGAATTTGACTAATGAATCTTAAATGAGGAAAAGTGAATTTATAGACATGACTGTATTCTTTCAAATCTCTCTGCTGCCTCATGCAAGTTTTGGCAAAGAAAAAGCATCCATAATATCAGCTTTAGTTTTGCTTATCGTTTCACTTTCAAACACTCTGTGTTGGAATGTTTGAAATGCTGATGCTGCAAGAGGGTTTTTAAAATGTAAAAATATATGCTGCCACTGTAAATTGAGAGGGAAAAATCTTCTATGTTTCAAAACATTTTGATCCGTATCAAGGATTTAAATACTCATTTTTACAAAGACTAAATTTGGTAATATAAGTGAAACCTTGATTTGTGATCAATGAAAATTTTAAAGCTAGGAGTTTGAAGCTCGAGAAAAGAAGCTGGTTTGCCTGGATTTATCCTAAATATTGCATTCTCTTTTCTTCACCTTAGTTTTCCCAAGTTTCAATTCAGAAACACCAGCTGAATTATGCCACAGCAGTTATGTTTTCCAGGGAATCAAACAAGCTTAACAAGGAAAATAATATGAGTTATTATTCACCTCAATTTCTTGAACCAACCTGATGCTTGGAATCAATGTTGAAATGCAAGCAAACCTACTGCACTGATAACCCTCGAGAAGGCACTGCAGGTTCATGTTCATCCATCTGTTTTTCCCCATTGTACCAATGTTAATTCTGAGCACTGAAAACTACCCATGTACTTCTGAGCAGCTCTCCATGCTGCTAATCTGTTTTTGCCTCTTCTGTTTTCCCACTACAACCAGTGGCTAAACACTGCAAAAACATTTTAGTGTAGATATATTCCTATTTCTTACTACGTATTACACAGAAAGCCTGGGAGCCCAGGATGATCTGGGGCTTAAACAGTCATTCTTTGTTGCTTTGTCTCTTATGTGTAAGACTGCTGTATTTGCTCTGAGATCTTTATGTCCAAGGATGGAAACTAGCATGTTATTCTCTGGATATATTGATCTTAGGACCAAAGCATGCTGTAAAATGAGACGATCGTAATGGGATTTAAAGTTATTATAGGCAAAGCTGCAGTAACACATAGTAAGTTCCTGGCATTTTCATTGACTGGTGAAAAATCACATAGCTACTATACATACACTTAAAAAAAATGGAAAAGATCTTCAAGGCCTGGCATTGGAAAAATGGAAAAGATCTTCAAGGCCTACCTATATTTTGTAGTTAGGTTTACAGAATTATTTTAGGTGAGTTTTTATGGAAAAAGGGGAAGAAACAACAGGGCTTTCTATTAGTGGAACAGAAATTTCACCAAAGGCACTATGAATTCCAAAAAAAAAAACAAAAAAAAATAAATAAAAATTAAGAGCCTTGTTCTCTTTTATACTATTGCTATGTTAAACAACAGCAAATAATACAACCTGCCCACCCTGCCTAGAAATAAAATGAGAATAAATAAAGCCTAAATATCACTCCTGTAATATTATGAAGGGCTTTGTGTAAAGGAAAACTGCACCCAAAAATATCTCAGTGATTTAGGGGAAATTTTTCTCCCTCTCTGTCTAAAGCAGCAGAGCACACCACCATGCAGCAGAGCACTAACCTGGATCTCAGCTATGCACTGGTGAGCTGTGAAGTGGATGCAGCAGATAGGCTGGGATGGAGCATGGGTATTCTGGCCACATCCTTGTGTAGCATCATGGCCTGTCAGAAGGCAACAGGAAAGGGCAGAGCTGCAGCCCAGGAGAACTGAAAGGAGGATGCAATTCTCTTCCCTCATTAAATCTCCAGATCCACCTGGTTTTGATTCAGCTCTAGATCTGCCAAACTCTGTTGAACACCACTGCCTGGAAAGTACTTAGTCATATTTTCCTATTTCTTTAATTTGTTCAATATTTTAACCAGACATTTACAAATTAAATATTATAACTCCTCTCCCCCTAGTTTATGCCATCAAAAAATATCAGTTTTTTAAAAAAACTTTGGTTATTTCAGACCTTTTCCTGTGACTGACTGGGAAACAGGCAAGAGTTGTGGGGAACTAAAACTTTAAGGGGTTGAAAAACTCCTGCTATTAAGATTTGGTACTGAAGTTTCCTCCTGACAGGACCTTGAGATCCAGGGAAAACTAAAGAAGGCAACGGTAGCAAAGTCAACTTAAAAACAACAACTAAATCTACACTGGAAGAATGATACTGGTGAAAGAAGATCCTCTGGAAAAAAAATAAATAAATAAAATAAAATAAAATAAAATAAAATAAAATAAAATAAAATAAAATAAAATAAAATAAAATAAAATAAAATAAAATAAAATAAAATAAAATTGGGGCAACACACTATATCTGTAAGCAGAAAGTGCTAGGAAAAGAGAGGCAGCTGCTAACTGCTGGTCAGCTCCTGGTTCTGTATTTTAGCTGTCATTGTCATTTGGGCAGGGAATAAAAATGAAATTTGTGTGAGAGAATCTAAGAAAAAGAGAAGAAAAAAAAAAAAGTAAAAACAGGAAAAAATATATTTAAGGGATAAAAACAAATCAGGCAAGATCTAACCCATTTCCAGGTTGTAGGGCAAAAAAACATGATAGATTACCAAATATATATTTATAACATAAATACTAGAATTTCTCTTAGACCAAAAGGTGAAGAATTTTCCCATCAAAAGATATTACCTATTTCAGATTGAAGGTTACAATGTTCCAGGTCCAACAACATGGGTAAGAAATCCAAAATACTGAGATCCAATTAATAATCCAATGTATTAATATTATTAATAATAAAAACAAAAATAAATAACCTGATAAAAAAGAATGACAGCAGAGAAAGAAATCCTTTGACATTTCAAAGAAAAAAAAAAAAAAAAAAAAAAAAAAAAGAAAACCAAATCAAACAGCCAAGAGTGGTGGTACTCTTAAAGTCTTACATTGAAGCTAAGAACTTGCTGATGGAAAAAAATAAAATAAATAAATTGGCAAGGCAAAAGCTGTGCTATGATTAGAGATTCCAGAAGTTATTGTTTCACAGGAAGAGCAGTGAGAGCACCACTGATGGAAAGAAAGAGGAATTTTAAGAGACAGAAGGACATTACCCTCCCAGCTTAACCCAGCTGTTGAAGGATCAGTTTCTCCAGAGCAGGTCAGGAACCAACTCAGCCAGTAAGGTTTTCCAACAGACAAGAAGCCAGCAGAGCCAGGTTAAAGAGCTGGTCACCACGACATGAGAGAAATACAACAAATTGCCTGGGATGGAAAACAATTCCAGAGGAACCTGCAGGCCCACATGAATATGCAGAATATCCCACTGCAACTGCTCACAAAGATTTGGAATTCTGGACTCCACTAGCATTGATTGCTCAGTATTATAACCATATCCGTCTTGGGAAAAAAAAAAAAAAAGAAAAGATAAAAAAAAAGATATCTTAAAGAGGTTCTGGAATATCTGAGACATCTTTTTTATGTTGTAAGAAAGCTCATATTATGCAATGGCACTTACGCTAGAACTTACAATCCACTCTCAGAAGAACACTCTTTGATAGCTGAGTTGTGGGAAGTTACCAAACACCATGATAAAGCACCTGAAAATATGGTCACCAGAAGAACCCTTCTTCTGGAGCAGTGGAACCAATTAGGGTTATTTAAATCAAAATCTTTGAGAACATCTATGCCCAAGAAATTCAACACTGTGAGATCTCTGGAAGAGATTCAAGAAAGGCCCCAGAGCCCTGTGAGATGCCACATAGACCATCAAGCAAGGTCTAGGTGTTTCATAGATATTCTCTTGGAGTTATGCAAGCATTTCTATGCCTCAGATATTGGTAGTTTCACCTCAAGCTTCAAAGCAGTTACAGAAGCATTTATTCAGCATTGCAGTCAGAAAAAATGAGTCACAGCTCTGTCATACATATCCCAAGTGCAGCCTTAATAGACCTGCCTGCGAATTTTGAGGGTTATGGTCCAGGTCAGCAGGCAAAAACCTGCATCACAACACAAACTCAACAGCTGCCTTGCCAGCAGTCTTAGAAGAGTGGTCAAGATGACAGAGATAAATTCTTTCTCTCATGCAAAGAGATAGAAACTGTATATCAGAGTTGACATGCACAGGCAAGATCCAGTCCTACAGTTTGCATTGCTTGCACTGTGCCTATTTTCTGGCTAAATGGAGTTTAGTTTGCAGAGCTATCAATACAACTTTCACTGATATGTGCCACCTGCAACCAGGCCCAGCAAAATCATCCTTACGAGCCTGCAGTCAGTCAGACTGCTTATACAATGACTAATAATGTAAAGACTAAAGACAAAGGAAAAAAAAAAATAATAGGAATTTTAAGCAAATAATACAGAGGGGACAAAAAAATAATTTAGTTCTCTAAGCATTTGTAACCAAATGTTTCAGGGATTTTTGGAACTGTCTTGGACATTCACTGATAAACTTAAGATAACCCCTCTCGCGTCTCATAACCTTGCTCCTGAAAGTACCAAAAAGAAGGGTATGATGGCAATCAGAGGCCACGTTTTTTTTACACTCCTCTCTTCAGGTGGGTGGCTGGCACTTTGGGAGTTAGTAGTAAAAATCAAAGCACAGTGAATATTGCAATTTTGCACATTTACCATTTGAACCAGTTGTTTATTAATTACCATTGCAGTATCAATCCTAGATCTCTACCCCACACTCTAAAGATTCATCTGAGGATAATGCTGATGTTGCAGGCTGAGCCATACAACCTAACAACTTTCTCATACCACTGATGGCTGGATGTACTGTTTTTACAGCTTTTTAAACACAACTTCCCGTTTCCACCACAGTTCTCTGCCAAAAAACATATGTGTCTAGGAACATTACTTATTCATGCCTAATATTTTATCAGTTATCATTTCTGGGCACACTTCAGGGTAATCATTTCTTTTCAGCTTTCTTCTTCTGATACAGCATCTGCTTTGGAAATGTTCCTTCTGGATTAGTGTCTCACCACACATTTTTCAAGACCACATCTCATTCTCTAATTTCATCTCACATTTCCAGTGCCTCCTAGAAGTGCTCCCTGGTTTTCATGACTCTTCACAACATATCTTCCTTTTCTGTATCATTATAGGAGATAATACTGTTGCAGAAAGTATTCCTGTTCCAGAAAGCATTTGCATTGTGTGTTTAAGCATTGTTGGAGTCTGTAGGATGCAAACAGCTTCTTTGTCTGTCTATATTATATTTGCTTTTCTGCATTCATTTAGTGCATGCAAAGTCTTCCAAGTTCTTTCAGAATTAATGATCAGTTTTTAGTAGCCTTAACAGCATAAAATTGATAACACACTAAATAGGAGCCAGAATTTGTCATCTTGGCTCCCTATACAACAGTCCCATAAATGTGTACTACAATGAGTTGTACAAGCACATATATACTTCTTAATTATTTGTTTCTCTTTACCAACACTTTGAAAATAGGCCTCTCCACGTTCTGTATCTTCAGCTTCATTTGTAGTATTTTTTGATTTTTTAAAAAAGGGTTCAGTATCTCAGCTATTTTCAGCTGGGATAATTCACCACATTTCTCATTTGCATGTAAAGTGCAGTCAATGCGAATTGATCAAAACCAAATTAACAGCAATTGGTTCCAATATTTTCCCTGTTTACACATTAGCTTGCTACCTTTAACATATAGATGTATTGAATTCAGCTTAGCAACCTGAGCATGAATGCTGTGGCCTTTAAAGAGAAACTTATCTGTAATTAAAATCATGCACAAGTTTTAGTGGGAATCTGTTTACTACCTAGAAAGAAAGCTGATTTTAAAAATGAATAGAATTTAGCCGAGTAGTTCATGTGTTTAATTCTGAATTAAATCTTCTAAAATTATGGGGAGTTAGCTTTATTAAGCTTTAGATCATATGAAGGTTATGTCTAGTTCTTTCTGGGTTTCTGAAAAAAATAAAATAAAATCAAAAGATATCCTTCCTTCCCTCAACAGTATTGTTTCCTTTCTTTAAAATATCACTGCAAACTGATAATAAGTTAGCCCAGTCATAATAATTATGAGACTTCTGCAAAAAGTATATAGTAAATATGCATTGAAACTACAAGCATGTGATATAAATCATCTGGCACAGTGTTCAGATGACAAGTAATAAGGCCTTCAGGATAAAAACCAAAGCACATGTACAGTGGTTGCTATAAGGAAATGATTTATCCTAGAGGGTATATTGAATTGCTTATTATAATTTAGAATGGTAATTGCTATGGCTTCACTATACTATTTAATTGCTACAGTACACTGATATATACTATGGAAGACGCTGCAGTAACTGCTGAGGTTATATAATAACATTTGCATAATCTGCACTGTAGTTTATTCTTTTAGTAGATAATGTAGTATATGCAGGAATCAAATTGTTTCTCACCATATTGATTGCAATTAAGAACACAAATATGAATACAAAGATAAGGCTTTTTTCAACGTATATATCACAGGACAGTCACAAAATTCAAGTTTAAGTCATTACAGTGCTAGTGTTTCTAGGAAAATAATTATAGAAATGGAGCTACTGAGATTTTTGTAATAATTATAAGAAGGAGCTCTGAATTTTTGTACAAAGATATCCATTTTCCAGGCCAGATCTTTCTCATATGCCCTACCTACTTGCAGTTTAATCAGCCTAACTATTCCAGTGAGACAAAGGGCAGGATTTGAACCACTGATACAAATTCATTACCACAGCGGACAAGATACTTCCTAACACCGCATAGTGATGTAGTGTCTGGACAGGCACTGGCTGAGGCTGTGGTCTATACACTGTTGAAATGGTAGTACGGTCCTTTGTGAAATAAACTCTGGTGACACTGTGGCTTCCAGTGTGTTAGGTCTTTCTCCAGTGGTGCCTCCCACTCTGCAGGAACAGTGGCGACGCTTCTGAGAAATTAAACCTCTTCTGTGTGCCCCTAGCCACAGGTTCCCCTGGTTAAATTTAGGCACCTAGACAGTGCATCCCTGCACACACTCCCAGGCCAGACGGAGGAAGTGTATTGCCATGGAAAGAAGCTGTCACTGGAAATTTTCCGACAATTTTTGCCCAACAATTTTAGCAGAGTTGTCCCCACTGCTCTTAGGTACTGAGGTAGCCTATAAGGAGTTGAAGTCATACGCAAGAGAGCTGGGACCAAATCACAGTAGATTTGTGATTGAGATTTGTGTAGATCAAGATCAACTTCTTCATTTGCCTCTGAAATCAAATTTGCATGTGGGGCAATATAAAGACTGAAAGCACATTATGCCACTAGGAGAAGTGTCGCTATATATTTAATATGCTACTTTTTTCAACTTGCTATTTTTAATCCTCCATTTCTTTGCCTTGAAAATGCAAAAGAAATCTGACAAAGGATTTACAGCTGGGCTGGCTCACATGTGTTTCAGAATCATGGATCACAGAAACCAGCTACACTAAAATGCTTGAAAAGATGACATTTTGACAGATTTGTTTGTGATTTCATGAGTGAAAGTAAACGGTGTGATTTGCTTCAATTTAGGAGATGTTTTTTGCTACAGATTCTGACTGACCTAGCCAATCTGTGGAATTAACATCTCTTCAGAAAATTAGCTGAAACTTTGTCTCCAAATTCAGCCATTCATTATTCTTCCGTTTTTTAAAAAGCCAATTCATCCAGTCTAGAATCAGGAAGAAAATCACATCTCATTGCTCAGACATCCTCAATAATAAATAGTCAAAGTGAGGGATAAGGCTTGGCAAAACTGTTTGGAAATATTTGCAAACCGCTAATAACAACTCGCTTTCTTAATTAAAAAGTCAGACTTGATAACACAGGATTTAAATAATTAGCTTAGCAATACTGCTAAAACAAGGGTCTACAAAAAGTTGTTAGGAGAACTCGCTGTAAGAGCAACTCCTGATTCACTTCGTAGAATTCCGTAGTTTCAAGAAGCAATTGATGGCAGGGGACATTGATGTACGATAAATGTAGCATGCAATCACTCTGATTGTTTGTGATCATGACATTTTACAAACACTGCTTCTCTGTCATTTTCTAAAGTATTGTTTTAGAGGGTTGTGACAGAGGTAAAAGAAATAAAAAAAGAACAAAACAAGGAGAAATGTCACCCTGTCTCCCTAGACAAGCCAGATTGAAAAATTGAAGAGAAACCGACTGGGATAAGATAGATTCGTAGCACTGACACTGTACCAGCAAAATCAGAATTAGATTTTGAGATTATTGAAGTAATCAAACCACAGATTCTTTTCACAGGAGTTTACAGTACACTATCTATATATTATATTGAGTGTGGCAGTGCTGGCTTGCAGTTAAAGCAAGAACTTGCTGGATTTTTTGTTTGTTTGTTTGATTCTGCTACTGAAATGCTGTGTGACCTTGAGGCTCAGATCCCCACTTGTGAGACAGGGATAATAATCTTAACCTACTTTGAAGCCAAGTAGATGAAATCTCTGAGAGTTCTCTTCAAGAGCCTGCAGCTAATAATTAATGCTGTTTACATTTCATCGTTTTTCTTATTTCTTAATTGGAAATAAATAAACCTTAAACTACTTTAAAATTAAAAAAGAATGTTTCCCAGCTCTGAGCACAACCCATACCCAGCACAAGCATTGCATTTGCAGATAGGCAAGTGGAGATGAACCCATTTCTATCACCCTTTCACCCCTTCAGCAAAATAAACAAGGTCCGACCACAGATTTGGCTCACTCACTTCAGGCAGGTGCTCAGGTATACTTTTTATATGTATCTAACAATATCTTTCACTGTCAGTCACTGACTGTTAGGAAGCCCAGCCATCTGATGATTGCAGCCCATTTCCCATATTCACTCATATTATATCTAACAATATTTTTGATTTTGAAGACTATTTTCACTTAGCTGCTTCTGTAAAATGGCTTTAATGACCTGTTGTAATACCATCCCTTGTTGTTTTTTTTGTTTGTTTTGTTTTGTTTTGTTTTTTGTTTTTGTGTGTGTGTGGTTTTGTTTTGTTTTGTTTTTCAACCAGCAGCTTAAGCTGTTATCAGGTTCATCTCCAGAAACATTATGTTTTTTTCTTACTTCTGGTACTGTGCTGATGAGATACGCAAGGAAAAAAGATCATAGAATCATAGAATTATTGAGGTTGGAAGAGACCTTCAAGATCATCTGGTCCAACCTACTACCAATGTCACCACTAAACCATGTCCCTAAGCACCACATCCAACCTTTCCTTGAACACCCTCAGGGACAGTGACTCCACCACCTCCCTGGGCAACCTGTCCCAATGCCTGACTGCTCTTTCTGAGAAGAAATGTCTCTTAACCTAAGAAATGTCTTCTAACCTAAGATGAAGATGGTCCCTTTATAGTCCATCAAATCTTCCTTCAAAAGGAGTTCTACTATATTGCCTTTAAACAGAGCCCACTACAGAGGCAGGTAGCAAATGTGAGCTATTGCCTATCCAGCTGTTTTTTTTCTATTTTTCGTGATTTCCCCTAAATAAAGAATATACTTTGCATCCAGAACTAACACAAATGAGCTAGTTTTTCCCTTTAGTCACTTCATATTGTTTGTAACTTGTAAATGCATAGGACAAACAAAATTCTTTGACAAACTTCTTGTCAATTTAGTTCTGATTACTACCCCAAACTTACTTCAAAAATGCTACATACCATGATTTATATACAAAATATAAACATATATGTAACATATGAAGTTGTTTTGGCTACCAGCCCTGCAAACATCCTGAACTCCAAGATTCAGAAACTTTATTATATATGGTCAGGACCAGTACAAGTCCCAAAACCAGCACGTATCTACAGTAATACCTATAACTTAGAAAAAGAGACATTTTAAAACTTTGAAAACTGGTTAAGCTCCTAAAGAGAGCAGCTTTGGGAAGACAATAAAAGAAGACAAGTACCATTCTGAACTTCATAACAAACATCACTGGCTCCAATACAAATTTTGTATTGCAACAACTCAAGCTGGCTCCAATTTCCTGCATGCTTCCACCAGTATAGGCAAGGAGTGAGCTCCTGCTCCCAGACCCCCTGCTGCAGATCTGAAGGAAAACCCTTGACTTCTTGGGGGCAGAGCCAGATTTACACTGTTCTGGGTAAAAACGGGATTTGGCTCCTCATGGGTTGCTGCCTCTCATTTTTGGTCATCTTGTGCCACTGCGCTGCCTTCTGCAGAACAAAAATAAACACTGCAAAACTGTCTGCATGTGGTTTTGACTCTAACACAAGTGGCTTCCTGTATAACCATGGTTTTAGTCATTTTGCAGGAGAATTCTGATCTGAAAGTGCTTTTTTATCCACAAAAATACTTGGAATAATGGCTGATTACCATTTTTTTTTTCACATATTCTCATGTCAAAATGGTACTTGTTTAAAAAACAATAAATCAGCATTCGTTGTGGAAGCTGTCAACCCACATTAAAGCAGTATGCTATGTGACTCAGATGACTTATTAGACAACATCCATACACACCAAAGTGGATGACCTAATAGCTTGTGCTTTTCCTTCATGAAAATATTTAAAAATAGTTCATTAAACAAGAACATTCAAAATTCAGATTTTGTCAGATCACTTCAGCCCTACAAGCACAAGGCATCTAAGTAGTGCTGAGTATTTGGGTCTGAACAATCTTTCCAAGGTCATACACAAAGTCTGTAGCAGTATGAGGAATTAAATCCACACTGTCCACATTCAAGACAAATACCAGAACAACAGAACCATCCTCCTTTTGTAAAGGAATGTACAACAGGATTCCCTGCTTCCAGATAATACAGGGTGTCACCCTCCAATACATGAGAATATTTACACTTGAGGAAAAAAAAAAACAACGGTTCTTTTCTTTTAACCTTTGTTTTGATCTTGAAGCTTCAATCCAACACTCTCAGTCTCCAAAATGAAAACAGTAAATTGACATGTCATATAGCTTACAAAATGAGGAGTGTTATCAAAGGCAGGCTGAGTAACTAGACCTTGTTCAGTACACAAGTACAATTCATATTGTTCCCACCTATTACCAGGGCTCAAATATGTAAAATATGAACCATTCCACAATCTGCATGCTCATTTATATTACCTTTATGGGAAACTTAGGGAATAAAAAATGTTCCATTTCCCCTTCAAGGATAGTACTCTACGTTACAAAATCCTACTAGTTTTCTTGACGAGACTAGGCTTTGCAAAGGAAAAGTGGACATTTATCCTTTGGGCATTTGAGTTTAAAAGTGAGACTGAAACTTTCAGAAAGAAGTTTAGTTTGGTGTTTCTGCCTTACATTTTTTTTTTCTTTTCCTAATTCCTGCTCCTCAGCTCATCTCTTTCCATTTTTCTTGTGCCTGTTTAACTCCTGGAAGTTCCTAGCTCTGCTTCTCTGCCTGTTCTTACCCTTGGAGTGACATCTAACCCTAGTCTCTGACTGCAGTGCTATTATATTTGTATTAGTAATAGTAGTACAAAGTAGACTTTGTATTTAGCCTTCACAGTCATAACAGAGCTCCTTTCCTTTTCAGCAGCTAAGTAATGAGGCTGTTACCATGAAGAGAGCTTTAGCCTTCTCTTCTTCAGATGAAAACACCAATTAATTCACTCTTTCCTCCTTGACCACATATTGTCTCTTCATTCTTGTTCTCCAAACTTTTGGTCTACTTCTTTAAAAAAAAAAAAAAAATACTACCACAGAGACTTTACCAGTATGAGGCAGAGAAAAATGTAGGTTCTCCTTCATCAAATACCTTCTTCTTTTTGTTCAAGATATTTTTTTGGCTGATCTTTCTCAAAGCCTTTCCATCACATACATAAATTTAAGTCCAGTATCGCCAAAGATCAGAACTGGTCTCCTTACATCATTCTGATTTTAAGCTATATATTTTATCATAGCTATATAATTTCAATCTTGAAAGAAGAGCATATGGAATAGAATTAATTGTTTGCTGTTCTATCCCAATAATTTGATGTCTTTTTGGTATTTTGACAAATACCAACTTAAGAATTTAAAGTAAAATGATCTCATACATTTGGTGGGTATAACTATGTGCTGAAAAATAACACTAACTTGTTTATCTTATAAAAATTTGTTGTGAAATCTTCCACTCTCTTTGTTACAGTGGGAAACAGAAAGAGATTTCTTATTTTTGCTGAAAGTAAAAATGCCATGAACGTTTATTTGCAGGATAATCACTAATCCTCTAAAAACAAAAAACAGCACTAAATTAAATTTTGCTCTTTAAATGATATTGACAATTCTGTAAGTGAGATCAATTTTTAAAGTTGGCACCAAAAAGGATCCCACTTGTTTTCCTGATTTATTGGCAACAGCTTTACACATTCTCGCTTACAACAGTGAAAACAGAAATTTAATTTGATCCAAAAATTCCCCAACTTCAGTAGACTTTTTGTAGTGTTTAGATAATAATTTATTCTGAATAGTGGTCTCTTCAATACTTGATGCAATAAGGAGTGAGAATGCACTGGGAAGCCTCTCTGAACCATTTCAAGCAGCCTTTTAAGAAGCTATCCAGCAAGGAAGATTAAACATTAGCTGATTACCGACAAGTAATTAACAATGTCAACGAAACACAGAAACTGAATTAATAATAATTATATCATCAACACGCTGATCATCTTGTAGAGAATCCCAGGGAAGAGGAGAGGTTAATTACTCACTGCTAGCAGAACAGCAGGAAGTCGACCGCAACCATGCCTCTGCATGGTGTTAACTGCCAGGCAGATAATTAATTAACATCATAATTGTAATGCAGGCAGCATGAAAATATTGAAATATTACTTCATTTCCATTCTATTACCTACCCAGCACATTCTATAACTTAGAGGCTGGAACTACAAAGCTTGGTCGTGACTGGACTCCTGGATTTTGTGGCTTTGACATTATTTTCCATGAGAGGTCTATACCAAATGACAGATTTAGGGGTTTGAGCAGAGGACAAAGAGCCAGGAGGGGTCCAGTTCTCATACAGACTTCTTCTGCCTTGACACAAGAAGTTCAGCATGATTCAAGAAAGTTAGAATTGTAGATGGGCACATCGCTTATGGGAGTTCAACTGTAAATACTTTCTTCCAAAATAATGACAAATGAACAAAATGTTAGGAAAAAGCTTTTAAGTCACCTGCTTGAACCACAGCCCAATCCGTACTTCAGGGAGAACTTGTGTGAAGGTTACCTGCCCATGTGCCTTGCAGCCCCATGCTTAAATCCTTTGAAGGTCATTCTGCAGATCCAAACATAGTATGGGTGCCCTCTATGAGAGATGCTCTTCTTCCATCAGAATTTGTTTGGCTTCAAGCAGGAATACCTATAGTTACTAACATATGTTCTACAGGAGAGCTTACCACAGAAATGGAAGTATTGTGTACAACTCTGGTCAATCTTATCCAGGACAGACAAATTCAAACATCCTTCCTAACAGGGTGCCCAGAGGAAAATGATAAATTAAAAAAAAAAAAAAAAGACAAAAGTACTTTGCTGTATGCAGGATAGTAATGAAAGACATGAAATATGGATGCTGAAGTAGGTATAGCTGAATAATGCACAAGGAACCTGGCTAATGAATCTTTAAAACTGTGTAGTAACTGATCTTCTTGAAGGCAAATGATGACATAAGACAAAATGTGCAAAGACAGGATTCCTTGGTCAAGAGATACTGACATTCAAATTTAAATTCCCCGCTTAAAATATGTGAGGGTTTGAATCAGAATAGTTTTGAATGAGACACTGTTTACCTAAAATAAAATAAGCTTACTGAAATCAGATCCTAACTATTAATCCTAAACAGAAAGTGCCCTGAAAGGTTTATGGCCATCTATACCATTGGCGACCTTATCAAAATCTTAAAACTTGTTTGAAAAAAAAGTTTTAAAAAGGAACAATTACTACAGTAGACAAAGATTTCCATAGTACTTCTTGAAAAGAGAGGGACAACCACTCTTGCATTCTGGCCAATATTCCATCTCCTTGCAACAGAGGGTCTAATGCCCAGGGCCTGTTTGTGACCTCTCCCCTCTCATATAAATGCTTGTGCAGTCACCACACTATCAATCTTTAACTCATAACCTTGACAAGCACTCTGGGACTGACAGGAGTGGCATAACACCAAGCCCTTTATCATTCTGCCTAGGGTCAGGCCTTATTTCTGTATGCAACTAATGAACTTTTCACTGGAGGTCATGATTGCAGTATTAAATGGATAAAATGAACATCTACTAACAACACTAAAAATAGGACAGTTGGTTCTTATTTACACTGTAGTAAGTCAGGAGTAACCCTACTGACTCCTTTATACTTTCTCCAATACCAATGTAGAGTGACAGCATCAGAAGAACCAGGTCCTTTACATCCAGATGCAATCATTTGTTATGTTTGCTAACCTTGCATAAAATATCCTCTTGAGCAGAAGTAGGATTCAGCTTCCCATAGAGACTGTGAAGCTCAGAAAACACCATCGAAGGGAGGAATGCAAAATACAGAGCATTCTATGACCTAAACAAACTAATTCAGCATAGAGAAGAAAGGATAGGTGTGTTTTGTAGAAAAAAAAATAAATAAAATCAAAGTATTTGAAGCCCTGATGAAGCCTATGCTGACACAAGAACAAAGAACATTGTTCAGCTTTCAACATTTCACAAACATCCAAGTCAAACAATCATTCTGGTGACAGTCAATGATAAAGAGTGCAAATGACAAAGAAAGTTAACAGCTTACCTGTACTAGAAGGTTTAGTGTTATCAGAAAAGCTATTTCACTATATTACTACCTGGAAGCCCTTCCTGGCAGTTTGTATAATTAAAGTATTCAGGGAACATCTATAAACATACCACTGTCCCTGTGCCACCGCATTTGGTGTGGTCCCAAGCTCCCACACCTCTCTCTGTTTTATCCCATGATAAACAGTTGCACTTGTGTTTGTGTGGGAAGGATGCCTTTAAAACATGATAGTTCTCTCCAGAAAATACCATAACCTATTCCTTTCTGTACCCTTTTCAACTTTTCTGCCCTCTTTCTAGTAGAATCATGTGACCAGCAGAAACGTTTTGTTGACTTTAGAGATAAAAGAAATTAGCCTTTCATACATCTGTAAATGTCACCTTCTACATCTTTTGCATTTCCGTAAGTAAAACTTTACTATGACATAATATATAATGTAAACATAAAACCAGAAAATGGGAGATGCCAGCCACTTAAGCCTGCATCACTGATCCCCAAAGATATATTCAAAGCAGCTCTCCCTCTTGATTCATTTAAATGAGGACTATGCTGCTGTGAGGAATATTTGTATCTCAAATGATGGAGAGAAGATACATTCATATGTACCTCATCCTACAAATCTAAAGCAGACATGCATGAAGTGTGGTGAATTTTTAGGAGTTGTTGTCCAGCTACTGTAGTCCATAATTCTTTTAAACACTTCTGTTGGTTGTCTAAGGCATTCTATGAACTTTTAGTGTGCAATGTAAATCTGTCATTGCTCTGTCCTTTTGTCTTTCATAAACTTCCTCAGAGACTCAAGGCTTGAGTAGTACTGAAGTATTTCGATCTTTGTTATCTTTTTTTTTTTCCTTACATACTTTGGCAGGCTATTACTGGTACGAGCTGACCACAGTACACATCAAAAACAGAGATCTGTTCATCTTTCAACATCAAAAACATGCCAAATATGAAGATTTATTCAGGTATGAGCTCTATAAAGTACTTCTAAGTCATGCACACTATGGATCCAAATAGCCTGGCACTATTTTAGGCTAAAGAAATTCAAATCTGAATCAAAATCCATATGTATCTGCTTATGTCCACTACCAAAGATATAATCCAGTGAAAAACATTAACTCCCTGGCATTGTGAAAGAAGCCGAAGCAACTTCTTTTGATATTAAACCTTGCTCTAGAAAGTATGTTTCAAAGACCAGTGGTGATCTTACTCTTTTGGAGAACACAGATTGCTCTCCCAAAAACATGTGAACTAACTCTGTGTTGAAACCATACAACATCATTTAATTCTACACCATTTCCTCCAAAGTGGTAAACATTTTAATGATTTCTTCTCTTAAAAGTGGGATTGAGCAATATTAGTGTATTCCAGTGTACCTTTCTGCTCAAGTTCAAACCATCTTTTAAAATAACAATAAATATTTCTAGAAATAGCTTAAGCCACAGCTGGAAGTACTGGTTCAACACTATTAAGATATTATTCTTCTGTTTGCTTTGTGGTTCATACAGAAACAGAGTCTTGTACTTGGAAATTGCTGATATGTACTGTATATCTCTTACAATTTACTTTCTTGCAGTTAGGCTTGTACTTTCTCCAGCTTTACTGCTGTGTGTGGTACTAGAGTGCAGGTACACCCTAAAATAGAAGAAAATCCAGGATTTACTGTGTTTTTCCTAATTGCAATACCTGGACATACATTTTGAAATCTCTGCTTATTCTTCTTAGGACTTCATATCAACAGAGAAATACCTCAGTTATTGACCACACTATCTGTGTAAACACTGCTTGTCTCTAGCACATTTCTTTACAATGCAAGACGTATCCTCAATCTTTCTTTTTTTTTAATTTGATATAAAGTATATTTTATTTTTTTTATTATTTTATTTTATATGGAGCTGAACAAACACCAGTAAAATTGCCAATGTATGTCAGGTAAACTACATCACAGCCAATAGAGAACAGTTTCCAAAAGGAAGTACATCGTAGTGTGATGAGTTGATCTTTAACAATACAATTGCATATTGAACATCCCAAGTAACTTCACCCCATTACATTAAAAGACACTGGTTACTGCATTAAAGGTTTTGTTAACCTCAGAGAAGAAAGGGTGGTCTGAAATTCAGGCACTAGATAATTAAAATTAGAATGCTATAGATGGCTACTAGATTGCTCATTTTATATAACGAATTGAAAGCCTAATAGGAAAACTCATAATACCAGCCCTCTTAACATTAACAATTACCATGATTAACAATGATACTCACAACTCATTTTTCATTAAAGACTATGGGCAGAGATAAGCTTGTTTATATAGACTAGCTTTTGAACCGATGAGCCATTTATCACTTCAAAAGCCATGAAAGGACAGAAAGCACCCAGCAATTAAAACTTGCAAAGTGACCTTGTGACAGTGAAAGACCCACCCTCCTCTGAAGCAACAGTAAAGCAATTGTTTTTAAATCAGTTAGAAATGGAAAGATAATTTGTTGGTTTGTTAAATCATATATCTTGGCCTTGGAGCGACGGAGTGTATTGTTGCACACAGAAGGGCTCCAATACAAATGCAGGCTTTCCAGAGTATGCCACAGATGGGAGAAGTGAAGTTTTAAGGGATATTGGATCAAAAGAGCGATGCACCAAGGACTAATAATGTTTTATACTAAAACACCATGTAAAAAGCAAGGTTTCACATAAGTGTTTTCAAAAATAGAGATCAAAGCATATGCCATGTATTCACTTCCACATGATATCCCAGTCAATCTTCATTTTCTCGTTCTTATTTTGGGTACCATGCCTCATTGCTGCATCCTCTCATTTCTCCTCCTAGACTAAGCTTTTGAGAAGAAGCAAGTCTATTTATATGTTGACCCCAAATAATACAGGTGGGTCCTGCTCCCACAATCAAGATTTTCCTAGGTTCAATTAAAGCACAGTTAGGCTGAAAGGACTTGAGGTTTGGGTTAAGAAGAATAGTAAAGAAGAAACAACGATGGCCCGTCATGTGTTTTCTTGAGACAAGTCGCAATTCCTAAAGTCACAGTTCAGGTACGTGCAACAAAGTCACAGGGACAATTTGAGTATTTTAAAGTGAAATCAAGCTAATATATGTACTAAAAGGAGGGGCAAATAGCACTGAAGTAAAAGGAACAGACCTCTCCAAAGTTGGAAAATATGTCAGACATGGCCAAACTGTTCATTTCAGCTATCTGATATTTGCCAGGCATTGCTTAAAGATTAGTCATTACAGTCATATGATACTACATCTGTGTGAGTGCAGTATTATTTTAAAAGACTAAGGAACAACACAGAATGATTACAAGATATCCTTTCTAGCAAAAATTAAAATAATCACTGAGAAAAGAAATAAACATTTAAGAGTAGCAAGCACCCAGTGTAGTCTCACCACTACAGCCTTAAGGAAATAAAAGGAAAAGAAAAATTAGAAGGAGCTTTGCAAAATGACTGGTTTGGAAGATATTTTATTTATGTGCTAAGCCTGGCTTTAATTCACACTCATGAGCTGTCCAGGATTTTTATTAATCAAATTAATTTACTATTCAATTAAAAAGCAAAAATGAATGTGAAAGCTCTATTATAGCAGTTACTTCCAAAATGCACACGCCCATGTGCACATACATATCCCTTTCTCAATTTAAAAAACAATGAACTATCTGTCCACAGGTAACATATGTCTCAAGAAATTTTCTTTATTTATTTCATAAAGAAATTAAATGTAAGAAATGTGTTTAATGGAAGAATGAGAGGGGATCAGACTGCAGCATTAAAGAATGGAGATAATAGGATGTGCCTTTTTCATGCTGCTCAGTTCTCTCGGTATTAATTGATTCAGGATGATGTGATTTTGAGCAGTGAGCACAAGCTAACTAAACATAATTAATGTACACTAGGATTATTTCTCCTCAGCTCATCCCTTCATTATATTTTTTTATTTTTTTCCACCAGCTGATGATAAAACCTACAACTGATTTATAATGAATAAATCCTTCAATTCCAGACTATCTTGCAAATTCTGGAGAAGTCTCTGAGAGGGTTACCACAGGCTGGAAGGCTGGGAAAGCCAGTGGCACGTTTGTGGAGCCAAGGCTACAGTGATGGTGATAGCAGACCTAACACAAGCTATGTTCTGCTGCCTGGACATTATATAGAGTCCCTTCACAATCCCCGCTGCTGCTACAGCTTTGGTAAAGGCAGTCTCCATGTGATTTCTGAGTAACCAGAGCAAATCCATATAGTGCTGATGGCAGAGATCCATCAGACTCCTTTCCAGCACTGCCTGCCTCACCATAGACAGATGGTCTCCCTGCTTTGCTGACAGCTTCTGAGCAGACATCATACTACTTGACCCGTTAGGATCCCAGCTTATTGTAATGTATGTGCATATATATATGCATATATATACATACAAGCATTATAGATAGTGTTGTGTTTCTTTTTCATCAGGCAATGCATAGTCAGCACTGTTTACTTCATACAAAACCCAACACCTGTGAGGATATAGCATATTTGTGTGGGTCTCTCTTCAACTTGGCTGTCCTCCTGCCAAGCCTCCTGCTCTTACTAACAAAAGAGGGATAGGGAATCGTTCAGGCTGTGGGGACTGAAGTAGAAAATTAGTCAATAATAATCCAGGCCTTCCTCTAATGCATCTGCTGGTCCAATCAAAACCACGGCCTTTTAGGTCAAGGCTATTGATTATAAAATCTTACGTGTCAGGAGCTTACAGTTACCCCAAGAGTGCACTTGCACTAACTCTTTTTGATAACAATTAACTTTCAAAGCCCATAACAGCTAGGTGAGGTCTGCAATCCTAGTTCCAGGGCTTTGAGTCACAGCTAACACCAATAAAGAAACTGGAGTAATCATAAATTCACCCTGGAGAATCTGAGAGCAAAATCTGTCTGAGCAGATTCCTCTTGTTGACAAAGTCAGAGAAGGAGGAAGTGGAGAAAAATTGTTTGATTGAGTTTGTTTCTTTGATAGAAGCTTGCAAGCCTGGTTTGCTAAATCAGAGTTACAGAGAGGTTAGATGGGAATTTAATCATGATTGACACATAAATGACAGTCTCTTTAGGGGAAAGTGACACATCATCTGCACTCATGTATCATGTCATACCAACAATACCAGATCCACTTTAGATATACATTTCTAGGTAAATAACATCAGGAAATATTACTAACATCCAGTTTTCTTGAAAGTGACTTTTAAAACTGAGTTTTTCTGATATTTGTCTACATTTCACTGATTAAAAAGTTTGGACAGCTTTTAGGATCTGGATAACTGAATCACAGAATAGTATTGCTTGGAAGGGACTTTTGGAGGTCACCTGGTCCAACAGCTTGCTCAAAGCAGTGTTCTCTTTGAAGTTCCCTTTGGGCTGCTCAAGACAGGGAGTTTTTGTGCATTCCCAAGGACAGATACTCTACAGATTCTTTGAGAAACTTGTTCTAGCTTTTGATCATCATAATTATGAACCTCCTTATATCTTATCAATTTTTTTCCTTGCTACCCATTTTGTTCGTTTTATTTCCTGCTTTCCCTGCTCATGTCTGAAGAGAGTCTGGATCTGTCTTCTCTATAGCCTTCATTAGCTGAAATCAGCAATACTAGACCCACTCAGCCCCAGCTGAACAAATCTAGATTTCTAACCCTATTCTTGTCTGGTACATGCTCCAGAAGACTCATGAGTTTGTTGAGTGTTTTCAACTGTAACAGCAGCTCACATGTCAGGACTCAGCCCAAGTTAAACTTTAAACAACAAAGAGGGAGCACACAACACATGAGAAAGGCACAAGTGAACTCAGAGATTCAGCTATCCAGTCTCTGAATGCAGTATGTAAGTTTAAATACAGTTTATTAAGCTAAATAGACTTAACATAAAATTATGCTCAAATTCTTTGTTTTAGTAGGGCCCAAAACATCATACTCTTAAAACCAAACCTCTCACTTGCAGAGAACACCCTTCTTGCTAAGCCACTGCACAAAAGGAGGGGAGTTGGTACTGTGGATCTGTTCTGATGAAGTCACGCTCCATACATGTTACACCTGGTCTGCAGAGGCTTTAGCTGAGTTACCAGGATCTACTGCAATAGTTAGGTACCAAAACAGTATTTTCTCAGTCTCACACTTTACAGGGTTTATCCCAGCTCATCCAAGTAGACAGAAGCAGGGGAAAGAGTTGAACTCAGTTTTCTCCAGTTCCAGCACAGACCAGTAACCACAAAACACCAACAGAAAGAACAGAGAAGCAAATTAAGGGCATGCAATTGGACCGGCACCTGCTGAAACTTTTAAGTCCAAAGAAACACCATTTTCCCACTTCTGCCATTATTTTCCTGAAACAGCTTGCTCTGGAACATGAAAGGATGATAAAAAAAAAAAAAAAATGTCAGGATTACATATTTTTAAGTTAAGAAGGAAATGAGAAGTGAAAGCAAACAAAGAGAGAGAGTACAAATGGAGAGAACACACAAGAAAAGAGCCAGCATGATTCAAACTGCATATATGTACAGATATTTACATACGCATTTACATATGCTGTAAATACATAAATATATCTGAATGATACATTATAGATATGAAGCTGAGACGACACACGTAAAGATATGATGCACTTTAAACTTGTAAGCCTAAAGCTTCACGGGTTCATTTTCCTGCATCTCCTTATTTGTGATTTATTCCTGAAGAGTAAATTAAGTTTTTAAGTAAACAGTTGCACTGTAACAAGCTAATCTGGGAACTATGTAACTCATTTCTCACTCTTATAGATAGGGAAAATATTCAATTAGTATTCTGTCCATGTTAATTTTTAATTTAAAGCCTTTAACCAAAGTACAATGGACTTTTGACATATAAATATTAAAAATTAAATTTCCTGAGTTCATTATCTGATAATTAGAACTAAATAACATCTTAACTGAGAGACAAACCCCACGCAAAGCAAGTCAGTTCCATTTAAGATTCCATTAGAAAAGTGTTTGAGCTAGTATGTAATGGACCATAAAATTTAATTTGGAAATGATATTACCAAAAATGATGGAATGATACCAGTCACAAAAGGACATGTAGGCAGCCCTCATCTTTTCATTTGGCATGATGTTCTTCTATTGATTGTGTAGAATTAGAAAGGAATTACTTAATATTGCACAGAATAACATATGTAGGTTTTTTTCCTTTTCTCCAGCTCCTCGGTATTTAAAAGTCAGAATTGACCAGTGTAGCTCCATGTAATTACAAAGATTTCCTTATCTTAGTCTATTTGCTGAAGTCATCCTAAAGAAAGGGTCCCCTAATCCATTGGCTGTCTCATATCTCATTTACATTGGTGGTAATCCCCATCCTATCTCAGCATTTAGGTAATGACTTTGGGATTAAATTGCACTTCTTGCAATTCTTTACTTTCAAATCTCTACAACATATCAGCAGGGCCCGGCTGAATAGGCCTGTCAGAGGCCCGGTAATGCATCTGGGTAGGTAAGGCCTCCGACTTTAAAGTGAAATTAACTTTCTTCATAAAAGGGTTTAAGAAAAGAAAACCTTGGCTCCGTGTTGCAAAGTATTTTAGGATGTTATAAAAAGATGCCAGGATTAAGTTATATTAAGCTTTCTAAACCAGTTCATTTAGCTACTTTTGCTGCATTTACAGCTAAATATAGATGGGTTTAGTAAATCATTTTGAGATAGTATCAGTCTAAAAGCCTAAAAGACCTGAAAATGTCAGGTGCATCTTAAATTTTGACTTGCGAAACATTCTGATGACTGCTGCTCTAAACCACTAGGGTCAAGCCTTTTGTCCCCTTCAACTTGCAAAAGCACAGGAGGGTAACAGCACACTGCTACCATAAGGCAGTTTGTTAGCTCTGCTGGCAGTAGTCCTACACTATGGGTTTAAAGTTGTGCACTTTCCTAATGAGTGGAAGGTTCACCACAATCCTGTAAAGGGGAAATTATTTTTTTTTTAAAATTAATAGATAAAAAAAAAATAAATTTTAAGAAACAATATTTTTTAACGTGACATTGAAAGAAAGTGGCAAGATCAGGCAGGCAGTTTCAGAAGCACTAGAAAAAAGACTGTGTGTGTAACCTGGGATGGCCTTTTGTGTGCACATCCTAGGAAAAAAGACTTTTACAATGCATAAGCACTTTCTTTCTTTTTCCACAGGAGCCAAGCCTATTTTGTTCCATCCCACTAGATCATACTTCACACATAATATTGAAAGATTAGGGAATTTTATAGAAAAAAATCCACCAAGACTATGAAGACCAAAGACACCACCTCTGGCATGACAAGTTCCTGCATCAGACAATCAGGGAATAGTGTTATTTCTTAATGAGACACACAATGTCATTGCCTTCTTTTATCCTCTTCCTTAGACTGGGACTGATCACCTCCAGGGATGGAACATTAGCTAGTGGGACTTTTGGTCTGATCCACTATAGTCTGCCATATACACATCACCACTATTTTACCTTAATTAAAAATAAATAAATATCATAAATATCCAGACTAAGAAAGAACTTAAAATTAGCATGTGTTCATATCCTTCCTGTTTCATGTTTTGCTGGTGTGGAGGCTAACAACCAGCTGAGTTGTGCTTCTGACATTTGCAGTGAATTTGGCTGGCAACTAGTAAAATCAGGACTGGCTGACATGCCTTCCAGTAGGACCATCTTCAAAAGTTAGTATGGGATCTTCTTGTGCATGCTTTCAGATGAAAGTAGGTTTTCTGCATACAGCAATATGTTTCTACAATCTTCAATTATTTTTTTTTTATATCTTTTTTTTTTTTCCCCATTGATGTTTTGTGTCTCATATGGGTGGAGAGAAAATTCAACAGTTCTGTTTTCACCACTGCACTGCTGCCCATGATGTGTGGGGTGTGAGCAAGAAGGCACTAGTATTGTATCTCCAAATCTGGACATAGTCCAGTCCCTAATGGTATTCAGCTCCAAGCCTAGCCTTAACAGGACACCATCAATAAGACAGAAACAGTTAACAGACATAGAAGGGAAAAAACAAGACTCATGTTGCTGCAAGAGAATGCAGACCTCAATGACACTATTCTACATGCAGGTCACTTTGAATTATCCCATGCTAAGTCAGAGGTCTCAAGAGAAAATTAAACTTGTTGCCAATAATTTGCCTTTCTTATTTAAATTTCAGAAACACCTTTCAGGAAATCACTGGTCCACCTATATCCACACACCATAGCTTACAATCCACAAAGTTGTGTCACTATGAAAATGTCCCAGAGACTCCGCTGGGATTGGAGCACTGTGCAGTGGGACACTGTATGAACACAGTCAAAACTACAGCTTTCCAAAACAACAAAACATCAACACTATAAACAGATGAGACAAGCAAAGGATGTAACAGACACTGAGAACTGTGGAGTTATGCAGGAAAGTTGGCATGTATCTGTGCAAGTGGTTCTCCTGCCTGCATGTTTTTTTCCATGCTCCACTCTTCACCTTTCCGACATTTCTTTTTTACAGCATTGTCTACCTTCTCAGTACCTCTGTGTCACACATTCAAGTACCAAGGGAAGTCAAAAAGTGACAGCTAAAACCAAGGCATTGTATTTGATTATTTGAGAGGGAGAAGAAGTTTGGCATAAATCTTCCCTACAGTCTCTTTTATTGTAATTAATTAATCACTTTGAGATGCAAATGGTTTTACAGGGTGTTAGTGAATCAGAAATATTATTTTAAGTCATAGTTAAAAAGATAAAAAATCTCTTTCATCCCATCCCCTCAGCTTTCAAACCACTGCTTTAGCAAACTGCTCTCAAAGCTGCCTACGACTCATGGAAGTATACTTTTGAAACTTCTCTGAGCATGAAAACAGATTTTTGCAGTACCCTGTATATCTCAGAGGCAGCATTAACAAGCAGTACAGGCAATTACTAAGCAGTGACGTGCCATCAGGACAAAGCAGAAAGGTGAGGAAAGGAATTTAATTGGAAACCCTTCTAGCAGAAATAATTAAACTTATCCTTGTTTACAGTCATGGTACTTTTACAGCTGGCTGTAATGCCTTTGTTAAGAGGCTTCTGAAACAGGTAAAAGTTGCAGATTTACTGGTGTAAACAGGGCTGAGTAGCCCTCATCCCACAGAGTCCCTAGCACAGCAATGTGGTAGCTCAACCCTGTGCAGTTGTAAGGAGCTGGAGATGGCATAAGCTATGCAAAGAGATCATGCCTTCCCCGCCTGCCCCTGCAAGGCCATCATTTATTCAGAAAAGGGAGAGGCTTTGCTTTCTTCCCGTCCCCGTTCACATCAGGGTTATGTACACCAGGGGAAGGTAGTTATTCACTCTGAAGGGAAGCTGCATGGTCCAATGGTTACCAGAACCTACAGTGGTAGATCAGCAGTTGGGCGAGCAGTTGAGTGCAAAATTATTGGACCATCAGTGGCGTTCAAGCAGTATTAACACTGAATTAACTTTGTGCTTCCAAAACCTCAAAGATATTTGAACACCAACTTCCCATATAAAAATTTTAAAAAGTAATAATAATAAAAATGAGATTTTTATATTCAGCTGCTTTAAGGAGAGCACTTTCTTTAAATGGCATAAAGATCATCTTCCTGCTGTGAAACAAAGGCAGGGTAAAGCTTACCTAATGGCTGCTGTAAAACCAAGTTCACATGTGTTTACAAGAACAGTGAATATTAGTAAGTGATGTGCAATTTTTTTTTTACAGATACTGTTAGACAGCCTGTTCTTCAAAGATACACCTAAGAAAATACACAAAGGCGACTATAGTTTCTGCTACAAACCCTGTAGATAGGCAGAAAACATGAAGTGCATAATGGTGCAACCGTGCTACACTATGAGTGTTTAGCCCATTTCACGTCTCCTTCCAGTCCTTTTCATACACTTGGCCATGCAGTTTAGCTCGGTTGTATCCAATGATGAGTGATAATTGGAAGCCCTCCTCCTGCCATTCTCCAGAATGATACGGAAATTAATTCTTGTACACTGCGCATTGCATACACCAAGGGAAGTTGACCCTATCAATTTGCATACACTATGGGGGCCTGCTATCACACTCCAGCCAGCAAACAGATTCCCTTATCTAGGAAAGACCCTCATTTGTTATTTCTTGCTGAATACACCCACTCCCATTATTTCTGTAATTCTGTGCAATAATAGACCTTACCCTAATGAAACCTGCATTATGAGAAGGTTATAGTCCTGACCCAAAGACGATTAGCTCTGTGCTCTGTTATTGCTACATATGTAATTGTATAATTGATTTTAAAATTTACTTTTGTGTCCCCAAACCATAAAGTGAGCAGCCCATTAAGGGGGAGAAATATAATTAATATATCTATTAAATTGGGGCAGAATATTATTGCAATTTTAAGATTATGTGGATAAGTGTGCACATAAAAACAAGGAAAAAATGTAAAAGGTGAGAATCTGAGCATACTTTAGGTAACTTATGCAGAGGATGTATGTTTTCAACACAAAAAAAAGCACTCTGAAATATGTACCTAACAGATAGAGGTCCAATTTCATACACAACACCCTGAAGCCAAGCAGGTAGAGCATTCTGCCAGCCTGGGTTTTGCAAGTCTATGTTAGTGAAGCTACAAAAATCTGTTTCCACATTTAAAACTCTGTATGTATGCTTGACTATGCACCTAATGTGATGTATTTCTCTTCAGTCAATAGATACATGCTAGATAATTGACACACTGTGTTTCAATAATTAAATCTAAATAAATAAGAATGTACACAATTAACATGATATGTTTATTAACTCAAAAGGATTTTGCCCTCATTTACACCTAGTCCTTACAGTCTAATCACATTGTCAACTGATAGTTTCCATCATCTAAGGCAATCTGAGGCATGCGGATCCCTGCTTTGTGTTTGGTATTAAGAGACAAGTTCTCTTTTCACACCAAGCACTGCACTACACTAATGACATAAGCCATATCCACACATAAGCCCACCACCTTATGGAAGGCCAGAAATCTGGCCTTCTACCATGCAATAGCCCTATTATCACTTGCAAAGCAGCAGTTTGGACTATTCTGAGGCCTCCTGAAATCAGGGCAGGTTTTTTACTAAGAGCTTGCCCAGTAACAGGAAGGAGGGACCTAGCAGGAGGAAAGTAGGAGAGAAAAGACCTGCTAGCAAAGACTGCCAGCATCCACTTCAGTGTTATTGCCCAGCAATCTACCTCAGGAAAGTCCAGGTGACTAGGACACAGTGGTAAGATATGACATAATGGATTGGAAGGGTGGCAGCTGGGCTAGTCACATTTCTTATGAAGTTGCTTGGTACTACAATGTCATTTCTGATGGTGGCCTCCATCAGAGGTTCCTGCTTCCATTCTGTAACAGCAGCCTAGGACCTCGTGCCTGAGGTACTGCAACAAAAATAGTCAAGGCTATCAGCAGCAGGGGTTCGCTTTGTGTAGCCAAAACATAGACATCTAGTGTTATTTCAGATGTCCTGTGTGCTCTCTGGATGTTGCTCTGGATAGGTGCAAGTGTCCCACATGTCTTGCATCACAGCTGGCCAATAGATTCTTATGGCTTTCCTGAGGATGCCTGAAATAGCACCAGTACTTGGGGTCAGCTGTGTCATGTCTCAAGCGAATTTCTGACCATAGCAGTGAGCTTCTGTCAAGGACGTTATTGGCTCTGAGGGTGGCATTTATCTCATCAGAGGTGGGCGTCAACCATGGACACTGAGTCTGCACTACTTGGTGTGCTCTGGAGACTGAGATAATCCCAATAAAGCTCACCGTCCTCCACCTCCAAAAGAAAACTTGTGCCTCCTAAATCAATGGGATTGTTTCCAGTAATTTCTGCCTCACCTGATTCTGTCTTAAGTATGTTAAACACAAGAGTCAGGGCTTTTCCCCATCTTTAGACAAGTTTGTATTCCAGCTCAGAATTACTAATTATCAGAAAACCATTTTGAATGGACATGCCTCTATTGAATTGGATTTGTGAGATAAGTTAAGGAAAAGGCAGTCGTGTAATTTGCACACAAAGTGGTTGGAATTGATCTAAAACAAACCTTTAACTTTCAAACTGGTTTAAATGGGGAAAAGACCATTGGATAATTACATCATTTAACACATTGATTGTCTAAAAGTCAATTCTAATGATTTCAGAAATAGAGGGCATTGTGCTTTCCTCATTTTTAAGGAAAGATTTTTGTTCGGTGCAGAGGAGCAAATGGTGAATTTTTTAAAAGAGACAATATGGAAGAGCTGAAGAAAACAAAAGTTTCATTATGCCAAACAAGGCTTATTTCACAAAAGCTAAAAAAAATAATCAATGGGACACTATTAAACCAGGTACATCTCCTCTTACAGTACAACAGAGTAAAAGGAACTTAAATGACTTGTGTGTGTTTAGAACACATAATTAAAAAGGTATTTTGTATCATTAGTCCAACCACATCTACATTTACTTCAAAGTTATGCATCCTCTCTGTTAGATTTGATTATTTTCATTTGACCATTATTTAAAAGGTACAGCACTCAATGCCTTGAGATGAAATTTTCTCATTTTTTCTATTTCTAGTTCTTCTGCAATACTGCATTTCTCTACCAACAAAAATACATGTGAACGTGTCACAAGGACATGAATAGTCTTACTTTACATTGATATATGACTTCATTGGAGAAGAAACTCTCTTCCTTTTATTCATATGGGTAGCCAAGTTGGATACTTTGCATACACAACAAAAAGTTCGATTATCTTAGAATCATAGAATGGTTTGGGGTGGAAAGGACCTTAAAGATCATCTAGTTACAACACCCCTGCCTTGAACACCCTGCTATGAACACACCCCCAGTTTTATAGTCCCAGATCACAAGACACTTAGAACCCACTGTAATAGAAGATGCATTCTTTTAACTGAAGGAAGGTCCTTAAATCGATTTAGTCATATCACTGAAAATCATAGAATCATAGAATCATAAAGGTTGGAAAAGGCCTTTAAGATCATCTGGTCCAACCATCACCCTACCACCAATGTCACCCACTAAACCATGTCCCTAAGCACCATGTCCAATCTTTCCTTAAACACCCCCAGGAATGGGTGCTTTATCCAGCCTGATTTATACAAAAGGGGAAATCAGCACTACAGATTTACATCTTGCAGTAGTCATGTAGTCTCCTCAAAGCACGGGTATGAATGAGCCACTGGTGAGCCAGATTCTCCCAGTCTTTCTTAGATGAAACAGCACCTTGCTGCGAGAATAGGAGCAATGACATCAGTGAATCCCATAGTACAAATGCTATTTGTAAGAGTACATAGGAATGTGAGACCCTGTGTTGTTTTACTGTTAGGATAGTAATTTTTTTGCAGCCTAAATATGTGCCAGTTCACCATGGGGAAAAATGAGTCTTCCCAATCTGTCTCCTCTCTGTATCTGTACATATTCAGACAAGCAGTCAGCTTTTACTAAGCTGACATAAATGCCTGCAGGCGGTAGAAAAAGCTGCTTTGAATCAGGAAAGGTTTCATCAGAATATGGTTAAATATTCCTTTAGGTATTGGAAAAAAAACAAAGGAAAACAAAACAAAAAAATAGAAACAACAACAACAACAAAATCACCATTTACCTTCAGAACTTGGGCCTGGCATGCTTAATGCTTTCTTTCAAATGGAATTAAGGTCCTGTCAAAAATCCAGTTCTCTTGGTAGAAAATGAATCAAAGCTGTCTGTTTCTAATTTGGCAGTAAGATCTGACCTCAATGAAACAATCACAAAAAAAAAAAAAAAAAAAAAAAAAAATAGAAACAGACAATAGGAGATGTTCTCCTTCTCTTCATGCAATCTTCTTTCTCCTTTTGTCTACCTCTTTGGACCACATATTGAAGTCTAAGGTTTTCCATTGCTCTCATAGGGTATGCCACTGGGCCTTTGACATAGAAATGAAACTCTGTTGCTCACCTTGCCAACTCATTTGTTTCAGGCAAAAATATGACTGAACTTGGCTCCTAAAAAATATCTGCTGGGAAGACAGTTATTAATGAGAAACAGCAGAAAACAGGGAAGATGTGTCATACAGTAAGAAAGTAAGAATCCTAAGGATGTATAGATATCCTGCATAAACAGTATAAAAATACTTCTTTTGTCATATTATTTACAATGGACAACACTGCCAGTGTCCCATGCCACTGGAAGTCTTCCTTTAGTGTAGGCTCATTGCCATTTTCAAGGGAGCACATCAATTTGAGAATCCTTATCCATGAAGTGTCTGGAGGAATGGAAATAACGTACTCTATACTCAGCCGTTGCTTGTAGCAAGAGTCAAGGGCTTCACTCAAAGGTACAAGCTATTCCCTATGTTTCAGAAGACATCACTCATACTGTACAGAAAATATGACGGACATTTTTCCAGCTGGAGTTCAGGATTTCAGATAAGGTTACTGAGAAGAACTTTGCAGAAATTTTCATGTCCTAATATGTAGAAATTCTTGGAGGGAAAAAAAAAAAAAAAAAAAAAAAAAAAAAAACACGGGCCAATAAACTGCAAGACCTCCCAGCAGCAGAATTTTGGTACTGTTGACCATTGTTCTTGTTGAGCAAGTTCAAAGCATTTTCCAGAGGTTAGGCAGCAGCAAATTTAGATGTCTTCCAGCTTCCACAGTTTCTCATCGGGTGCCTACCACTGACTTCCTGTGTTTATCCTTTCAACCATTTCCAAACACTTGCCAGTCTGACCTTTCTGTGCCAGTGCTAGCAATGCACCCACCTGCAATTTACCCCTTTTTATCAAAAAAAGCAGAAGACTTTTACGCTTCTCCTCCTTAGCTCATTTCAACCTGGAGAACTCAAGCAGTGTGGCAGGGAAGTTTGCACTGATTCTCTAGCCATACCCTATCAATACTGAAATGTCAGTAGGAAACATGTTCGCAGAAGTGACAGCATTATCTAGATACTGACAGGTTCTGTCTCATGGATATGGCCAATGAAACAAGCAAACAGCAGGGAAAAGGGGTAAGCTGGAAATAGTACAGGGCAAATACAAAATGCTACAAAAAAAAAAAAAAAAGGTATTATCCTTTTTGTCCCAAATAACAAATGGAGACTGCAGAAATTCTACATTCTTCATCTTATCAACATGAAAAAATACAGACAGACACAGCTATTACACATAGTATTATAGAAAGGCAAGAGGACATATATTTGTTCTGAAAATCATCAGATAACTTCAGTAAATCATATGTCAAAATATTTTTAAGAAGTGAGGTTTTGGGGAACTGCTCTTTTTGCTTATGTTAAGCCACATAAAACAAAATATATGAAATAAACTCTGATGCTTAATCATGGAGACAAAACTGAGGAAGATTATTCTGTTTAAAAAATATCGCTGTAACTTGCATTTTTAGAAGTGATTTTATTATAAACTGTGCCATCAAGCTATAACATGAAAATTATGGTGAAGCATGCACATTGCTCAGTGACCAAAATGGTTATAGAGAATTTGGAAAGCTAAGCAATTTAGCATGAGCTGAATTGTCTTAACACCAAAAAAAAGTCATGATGGAACTGTTTTCCTACAGTTTGCTGTAGATTTGCAAGATTACTTGGCCATCAGTCACTTACAACAGCAACTCTGTGGTGGGAGGATGAGTACTTCTTCAGACCATGGAAAAACTCAGCCCCCTGATTTTGATAATTTAGTACATGCTAATTGTGCTGACTTGATAATCTCAAGGTATTTTATTTGGCCATAGAAGAGTATAGATAACTAGCTGGCTTGCCAAGGGTTAGTGGGGCTCTGCTGTTTGGGGTGCAGAGACCATTTCCAAGCCTGCCCATTGGGAAATTGATTTACAAACTTCCCTTTTAGCAAAGAACAATAAGAACAATGGCAGGAAATATTTGGGAGAGAAAGGGAAGGAAAAGAAAAAGAAAAACACATGTCTCTCAGATTTTATCTTGATGGATATCTTAGCCCCAAATCCATTGGCATGAGAGGTCAAATGCTTCTTGCTTTCTTTGGTGTCTGCAGTAAAGGCTCCATGCAATCCCCTCAGCATCTGGCTGTAGCCAGATCCTTCAAAATGTGCTGAGAATCCATGATCTAAAATGATCTAAAAACTTCAGAGGATGTCTGAAGTTAGGCATCTGATATTGGCTTTATTTGTGAAATACAATATCCTGGAAAATCTGCAAAGTAGGAACCAGTGCAAGCAAAATTCAAACCCATGAAGATGCACAGAAAACCAACAACAATCTAACAAGACAAGCAGGCAAAATTCAGAGGAAGGAAAATGACAGATAATTAGTCCTTTAAATATAATTAGATAATTATTTAAAAAGGCTGTTAAGAACAATTACATCCTACATTCATTTCATCATCCAAGAACTAAATCTTCTTTTGTGCTATAACTAAATCGACTCATTGGTCTATAATAACAATAATAACAATAACAACAACAACAACAAAAATAATATTAAAAAAATGTAATTGCAGAAAAGCAAGAAAAAAAAGTTGTGCAGTGCTCCTAAGCACTCTTCAGTCCCAGCACACTGCCAGCTGCATGCCATGGCCTTGCAGCCCATCCACTAATCTCATCATTCACATGGACACCACGAATGGGAAAACATTCCATCTCTTCTGATGACTAAGAACACCACCACAAACAACCTGGTTCCATCCAGTCTGAACTGCATTTTTTTTTCTTCACCAAAACCAGCTTAGATAGAAATATAGGTTCCCTGTAATGGCGATGTGATACTGTGAAACAAAATGGTATTCACATTTTATCTCACAAGAGAAGCAGCTTCATTATAAACCAAGTCTATCTATGCTGCTGCTCAGACATCTCTAACAGCACCAGTCCTCTAAATCCATGGAGGCAAACTCCATCATTTTTTTTGTTGTTGTTGAATGAAATGAAAGAAATCAAACTGCTGAAATGCATTATCTCTATCAGGAAAATACACACTAACGGCAATTTCTAACATTTAATAAATACATTTCAGACAGATTCTCCCTAAATAATGCGTATCTCCAGTTTGTTTTTGAAGGCTATCTGAATGCCTGCTTGCATCCTCTGAGAAAGCTCTTGAAAAAGAAAGGCTGTTGAAGCTTGATGCATTTGCAAAATTAAACAGGCTCTAAGGAACAGCAGCAAGGACTGCTTGGTTTTCAGCTCGGTCACTTGTCGCTGGGTAGACTGAAGAAAACCACTCAAGCTTTATGCCCCAAGTGCCTTTCTGATAAATGCCGTTCAGTATTAGATGTTTACACTTGATTGCATTTTTGCAAATCAAGCTTAAAAGTTGAAACGTTATTAGATAGGTAAGACTAGATAAAACACATGCACAAAGAAATATTTGAACTGCTGAGCTTAGAAGCATCTTTGCCACTCCTCTCTGATGGACACCCTGAACACTGCAAGCCTATTAATTGGTAATGTCAGTTACTCCTGGTTGTGGAGTCCCAAATCACACTGATGAGCACTTGATGAGCACTCGCCTGCCTGAGCAGTCACAGCAGGGTTAAGGAAGGCCACAGTCCTGTTCCTCCAGGTACACATCCAATTGTGCTCAGGGGTATCACATCACCCAGCCGCATGCTGCTCGCTGCCTTGTGATGCTCACTGGTGTACAACAACGAGAGTAACATTTCTCACAAAAGGATTGATGAGAGTCTGACTGAATGATTTCAAACACGTTTCCACTCAAAGCTCAGTGTCACTAAAAATAGAACCTATGGAAAGCATTTATTATTATTTAGTTGTTACTTTTTGCAACCTATATTCCCATACTTTTTGTTCACCAGCCCTTGGAAAGCAATTGTACCATTCAGGGGTGATTCTCCCACCATCTCCTCCCCCCCAGGGCTTGCATACACTTGACACTACTTGCAAAAGTGACTAACAGGGTGTTCACTTTTACCAGGCCATTAATTGATAACACTTAATTAATCTGCCATGTGAGAGATCAAATGAAGATTGTGTCCCACAACCAGCAACCTATATTGACTTTGTTATTCCAATTACGTGTCTGACCAGAACAGCCCTTTGGTATAAGACTTAACCTTTGAATCACCCTCAGCGCTGAACTAGATCAGCTGCTAGGGATCTGACCTGAGAAAGACCTTGACACCGCCAGAGCTCTGTATGTGCTCGAAAATGTTCCACCTTGTGCTTGTCATAGCCAGCACTCCTGTTGTTGTTTGCAATTAGGTTGTGTGCTCGACGTGATTCTCCGATAAGAAGCTGATAATTAGTGGGAAGTTCTGATTACAAAACGGCGTTTTGTGTTGGCACACATTTTTTTTGTATTTATATTTTTTTTTTTTTTTTTTTCTTTGAAGAATGCCCAGAAAAGAGCAATTAGTTTCAGCAGCAATTGGGTAGGCACAGCAGACACAGAGAGCAAATTGCCTTTAGCAGACAATTTATAAATCAGCAGTGGATTTCCAAGTCAGTTTTTATTTTTGTTTCTCTGGGTTATCTTTTACAGAATTGATGGGTAACATCATCAGAGGTAGTTTTAGTGTAATTTACTATATTTAAAAAAAATAATAATTAAAAATATATCCATCAGATTTCCTATGGCTTTCTTCAAGGATGGTGAACAGCATAACAAGGAGTAGCGATTGACTTTTTCTACAGGCTAATTTTGCTACTTTAAATCCATGTTTTTTCTCCCATAGAAGTCAGTATAAAATCTGGAGCAGGCATACCCAAAAGCGCGTAGCAAATCTTAGTTAACATCCACCTGCCACGAACATCACATACCATTTTGTCAGACATGGATCTGACCAGGACATGGATGGCTGTTTTATGGTGCAATTTTCTTTAATGCACCCTTTTTCCAATAACACCCTTTCTATATGGAGGTAGAGGATAGCGTACAAATGTGACAATGAATTGCACAAAGAAAAAAGAGGAATTCTTTAGAAATGAAATCAAAATGGAGTAATATTTATTTTGAAATATATATATATTTTAAGCCAACCTCATTGAATTTAGCAACACTACTTGCTGACACAGGAGGAAAGAAAAGTAGACTGGTAGCTCAGACACATATGAATAACAAAAAACTCTGGGAATGAGACCATTTCAGAACCTCTATCTTGTATTATATCTATCTTGTATTCAGAACCTCTGTCTTGTATTATAATCTAGAATTAAATAAAACTGTTGTTGATTCTGACTTCAGTGATATAAAACCACTGAGGTAACTCCAAACTCAGATAAAACCAAAGAATTTAATATAGAGTTGTCAGTTTAAACTTACTTTAAGAGAGCAAAACATCAATCTTTTGTATTAGTAAATAAAAACCATGACATGCTTAATACCTATATTACCGTTTAAATCATCAATATTTATTTTTAATAAACAAAAGGAAGAGTAACTGGCTTAACAGAGTAGCATATGAGGCTCTTATCACTAGGATGGTGCCTTCTAACAACAATGCTGAGCAGGGTTGAATAAAATGCTAATTTCTTTGCCACACCCCCAAAAAGCAAACAACAATCAGAGTTCAACTGTTCAACTGTCCTGATTAAATCCCATACAGCACTAGTAATGAAAAGCAGCCAAAGGCACAAGCTAACAACAATCCACACACACAGCTGTACTCTCTAAAACGTGTTTTTTTGCTATTGTTGTTTTGTTTTTGTTTTTCAAAGTATTAACCAAGACATACAGTTTTCTTACTCTTTCCATAACATGCCATAAGACAGTTTAGATTTATTTGCCTGGAAACCTTGGAAACTAACAGGGCTGTGCAGAGGAAATGTCTATGGAAGTTACCACTTGAAAACATTGGTACATTATCAAAAGTGCTGTAAATCAATTGCAGATTGAACCCCTAAGAAATACTGCTAATGTTGGGGTGAATCTTGAACCCATAGACTTCTGGCTGAGATACAGAAACACTACCAAATGAACCAAAGGCAAATGAGAAACATTCAAAGATAAATGAATATATGCCAAGGCTTACGTGTGCTATCAAGCAATAAATACACTAGGAGTAGGAAGTGCAAAAAGTAATTAAGGTTAAGAAAGAGGCATATGCAAGCTATAAAACATTAGGTAGAGAGGAGGACTAGAAAGATTGCAGAAGGAAGTTAAGAGAGTGTAAAGAAAAAAATTAATACAGGAGGCAGAGGAAGAGACAGTAAAGGAGATAGCATGAGAAGTTAAGATAAATAAGAAGATTGTTTTCAACTCTGTAAGGTTCAGGAGTCAGATGGGGAGGTGTCTCTAAGATGGCAGAGAAATTCTATTGAAAAAAAAAAAAAAAGCAGACATTGCATTAAAGCAGATCAAAGTGCTTCTAAGTCCACATTCACAAGTATTCAGACTCTCCCCACAGATTCTTGGGGTTAAACCTATACATCTTGCATAACGTTGTGTAGTTTTCACAAAGGGTTGCAAATTGACCAAGCTACATATACATTAAGATATATTATGATATTATAATTTATTATAATTGCCCTTTGTAAGGACAAATGGATAAGCTGAATAGGCAAATTTGTTATGACATCAAGACCACATCAACAAGGCAGTCCAGAAGTCCAAAAGTTGGGAAGGATGTCAAGAGGCAAGGAATTATCTGGCCAGCTGTGGCAAAAAGAAACTCAAAAACTTTGGAAAGGTGATTTAAAGTTGGCCAGTCTGGGAACGGTCATACCAATGACAATGATATTTTAAGTGCCAGGGGGAGTATCAGTTCTTTTGCACTTAGATGAGTAAGTAGGAACCTGAGAAGGCCAGAATACCGTGGGTGGCTGTTAAACGACCTTTTTATTTTTTATCATGTTTGTCTTGAATGTGTTGGCATGAACTGTTTGGAAAGTCACTGACACTCACATGTAAGAACTGGGATCTCTCCCTTAAGCAAGAGGGTGTCTAAACACACACAGGAGCACCTTCACCTGCAAAATCTATATTCAGTCTGTGGGAGAAAAAGTCCTAAACAGAACAGTGAAAGCAAGTGCTCCTTTTTTGTCAGTAAAGGGAAGGGGGAATTTTGGAAGACAATTTTTCTGTAATGTATTTCCCCTCCTTCCTTGAGAATTCTGGAATATGAGTATTTCCTACATATATTTTTTTTTTCAATGTTTTTACTGAGCATTGTTAAAATGTGTCATTTACCAAAGTCTGAGAAACAGACTAACAGTGCATATACTGGTACATGGAGAGTGGCGACAACAGCAGTAGTACCTGTTTTGCTGTAGTCTGGTTAATGAAGGAGAAAGGAAGGTTGGCGGAGGCTCCAACTGACTTCCTCCTTCTCATTATGGCTGAGTGCTTAAAAATAATAATAAAAAAAGAAAAATATAAAAATGACTGTATATTTTAATACAGCCTGGTCACCTTTGACACTGGACTGAGAAAATGAGACTTCACTGAGACAGAGGACTCCCACAAAAAAGTGTGAAAAATTGAAATGACAAGGTTGTGTTGATAGCTTGTTGAATGAATGAAGGGAATGAATTGAAATTTACATTTATATAGCACCGTTCATCTACAGTGTATCACTCAGGACTGAAGAATTCACAGCAGACTTACTTTGCCAGCACAGATGCATTGGGGAATGAAGTAGAATAGGACTAAACGTCATTTTCCATGAGACAGGCCCTACAAAAATTTAGATGAAGAAAGGCAAAGAGCCTATGTAAGGATTAAAATAGGTAGAAAACAACGAATTAAAAGTAGAGCTTTACACTTGGAATATTAGGAAGTGGGGAAGGTACTGAATATTATTTCCATGTTTTCATCTTTATTTCAGGAATGAAACAAAGTAAAGATCTACAAAAAAAAATATACCTATTCCAATCCATGAACAAGTAGCCCATGAACCCTCACTTTCTGATAGTAAAAATCTACAGAGACCGGGTTTCAGTAACTCAGCTGAAGAATCATTGCCTGTCCTCAAAGATAGAAAGTGCTTTCTAAATTATAACTTAAATTTCCTTCATTTCATTTAAATCTACTACTTCCTAATGATTTCTTGCTGAATATGAGCTACAACTGAAGAAACCAATCGCTGTCTACTTGATAACAGTTTTACATATTCCAGAAAGCTGGAATCATGTCCCCATGGGTCATTGGTTGGTCAATACTTATCTGTAATGACTTGACCCTCACCTTGCTTATGTATCATGTTACTATAGTAATAGGAGAGCACAGCACTGTTTGAGGGCCTAAACTGAAAACTTTTGGCCATTGTTTAATGTTTGAGAGAGAGGGTAGTAATTACTGCTGTACACTGACTGATCATTTGTGTGAAAGGAGAATTTGTTAAACTATCCTTTAACAACCCATGGAACCCACCTATTATTTACCTAATTCACCCTTCAAGGTTTTATAGAGGACCTCACCTCAAAACCATTATCTTTCAACCATCTCAAGTAGCAAATCCTGAGTCATCTCATGCTAGTGATACTACAAGTCATTGAGCATTTTCCGTGTAAAAATAAGATGTCTTAAAAGAAGGACTAGAACATCTATAAGGCCAGAAAACCTGATTTCTCAGTTGCCCTTTTATGAATTCCTGTTGCAATAGAGTTGATTGAAGTTTTGTATAATTTAGTTTTAGATAAAAAGTCCTTCTTCAAAAGCAGAACATGTAGAGCTCTTCCACATGTAGGGTTCTTCCAATTTGTTGTGAATTTTAGGGCAAAATATCTCAAACAATTGGGAAAATATCTCAAACAATTTATCCAACAAGAGTACATGCAATAAAATTCCATTAAAAACAAGTGTCTGCTACATTCAGATCCACTGCTCCCTCAGAGTGGGCAAGGGGAACAAACGCTACTGCATTTCAAACTGCAGCCTACAAACAACATGGTGAGGCATTGTGCAATCTAACTAACACAAGCGCTGGTACTATTAAATCATTTCTTTGGGCTAAACCCCAGAAGAAATCACTACTAATTTCCAAGTACCAATTAATTCACCAATGTTCATAACAGTCTTAGAATCCATAGAGATTTATTTAATCATTATAACATTCCTAATATAATTATTTTAAACAGTAGTGGCAGGTTCTTATCCCTCAGTGATAAACTCTAGGCATTGCAGTATAGCATCAGAGTAAACAGTTTTGCTAAAGTAGTAAACACTGCTTTTTATAAAGAGCTTCTTTATTTAAATTCATATGAGGTTAGATTTTATTTAGTAACAAAAAAGGACTTGCAGAAAACCAGTGACTTTCCATTTAGCCTTGGATTTGACATTTTATAGAGATGGGTTCTGCTGATGCCTCTGACACAAACGTTTTGCATGAAACAAGAAACTTGTATGATTTTGTTAGGGAAAACAAAACAAAAACAAAACCAACAACAAAACACTAAACCTTCATTTTTCCTGAACTTTATCTAATTAACTTTGTAAATTCTTTCAGTTAGCTCACAGTGCAATGGGGCCAGGTTTGCAGGCAGAGATAAAAGCAGATTACAATAGCTCAGAAAGAAATAAAATGAATTAGGATCTCTGATGAAGCAGGATTTAGATGAGTGGAAATTTTACTATCGCTCAAAAGGTAAAACTAGAGATGAGAGAAAAATATTACATTAAACTTAAAGGGTAAATCAAAAGTTTTTCACCTTGATGGCATACTCATGGCCTGGATTATGAAATATTGGAGTAATGCACCCAGAAGAAGAAATCCTGTGTGTATATGATTTAAATTTTGGAAGCTGTAGTGTAAATTTAAGCAGAAACAATAAAGGCTAGAAGGCAAAGAGCAGAGGGTTAAAGGAATAAAGAATATGAAGCATATTCCATTGAGCATATCTAGTCCATACCCAAATACATACCAGAAACCAGTGGCAAAGGAAGAGACTGTGAGAGGATGGCAAGGGAAAGAAGTGTGAGACTTGGAGACAGGACACTGGTTATATGGGGACAGATACAAATAGACTTCTTATTTGCTCATTTGCCTGAGAAAACAAAGCTGTTGCAATCATACCACATCTTCAGTCAGACAATACCAGATCAGACATTGTATTTGTCCCCAGCTTGGGCAGAGTTTGAGCCAGCGCCTTCAGGCACACATCCACAGGAACCCTGAGATCCTTTGTCCCAGCACTCACAGAAACACCTTGCATAAAAACAGACAAAAACATGATTCTGAGCAAATGAGAGCAAGGTAGCTCTGGGAAATCTGAGATGGCTGGTGAGAATGGGATATTTTGTACCAAACATCTCAGAGAAGGACCAAGCACACGTGCAGGAAAGCAGGTGAGATCTTGTACAACACTCCAGAAAGGCAGGTATGGAGACGGAGGCAGCAGCAAGAAGTCCAAGGCTAAGTAGTCCCAAGGAAATGACAAAGCCAAACCCAAATTCAACTTCCCAGAGCAGAAAGAAAGAGAGGTGCAGTACTAAGCTGGGTGAAACTACCAGGCATGGGCAAGGACAGCTTCTTAAACAAGGCTTTCATGCAGCTGGTGAAAATTGTAAAGCCTCTACGCTCACCTGGTATTACATTTTGTTTCCCAATTGCTCTCCTGTTGTTATTTCTTCTGGAGACATCTGGAAGTGTCCTGGACCTGCCTGGTTTGTGCTTAGAAGTAAAAGCACAGATGGTGAACCAGATGTAGAAGACTTTGCAATGTGTCCAGGAAGAGCAAAGGGAAGCTTGAACTGAAGGCAAGGAACAAGTTGGTGTTGAAGGTTCAGCAGGGGAGAGAGGAAGGTCGTGTATTAAATCCAGAGTAGGGAGGTTGGGATGTTTTAGAGAGGGAAAGGAATGGAAAAAATGGAGGCCTGCGGAAAGAACAGATAAGCTGAATAAACAAAATATAAAGAGCTATCAAGGCAGTCATGCGCCTGCACAAAAGAAAAATGCTCATCCAAAAAATAGATTCCCTATTAAGTGATTTTGCTTTATTTTTCACACCACTCGTGAGTTATCAATCTCCCCACCCATAAAGACAAATGTCATATCGGCCCTAAGCCATCAGCTATTCTCAATTTATCACCATTTAATATGTATTAAAATGCTCTTACCTCTGATTGCAAAAACAAACAAAATAAGGTAACATAAATCAAAAAGAAAGGAAAAGAGAGATGAGGAGGCTGAAGAGACAGAAGGGAGATCTGCTTCTCACAAGAATGGATATTTTTTTTCTCTTGATCTTTGCATTCAAGCTCTCAAGGCCTCTCCACCGCAAAAATACCCCAATGGTCTTACAGTGTAAATCACATCAGCAGTTTATTAATCCCCCCACAACAGAAACAAATGCTCAGGTTTGGAAGGGGAGTGGGGAAGCTGCAGAGTAGTAACAAACTCAGCAGCCCTATGTCTCTCTCTCTCTGATCCCATTATAAACTAACACAATATTTTTCTCCAATTTTCAGTCGGTATTGCAGCTCGCAGCAGAAAAGATACTGAAAGCAGCAGGAGCCAGGCAGGGGTGTCAGACTTCAGAGCGGACACTGCCTTGGGACCTGGGGGGGCCAGTAAATCAGTGCACGCTTGTCAACAGCTCCAAGCTGCAGGAATTACTCGAGCGAAAATAACAAATGGCTGTCATTGTGGAGCCAAAAACCTGTGATTATAATTATCACATCCCCAGTGACCTTGCATAAACTTTAATCCCTCTCCAATGGAGCATTTAAATAGCCTGCATCTACTGGCAGGGGACCGTGTCCCCTTAGTTGAAAATACAGAGACTAGGAAAGAAACGAGCCACAAAGAAACCACCAAGTCCCTCTGTGTCTTACAGCTTGTATTAAAGAGTTGTACAAGAAAAGCCCTGTCACTGTCATTTTAATTGATATTATGTAGTCATCCTGAATTCAAAATGCCATGGTAGTATCCAAACTCAGCTAAGCCCAGAACCAAGCATTTTAACCAGATGAAAAGGTCAAATAACACCAAGTTTTCATCACTGCATTCAGTGGGTCACTGGGCTGCAAAAGTGGGTATACAAGGTGTGTGGATGGGTTAAGTCAGGAAATCCTCAGGGATGTAACCTTCTTCCAGCCTGGAGAGGTTAGCTCACACTTGCAGGACCCACCATGATCAAGACTTGAATAATTTTGATCCTCACGAGATCATTTTAGGAAAAAGAAAAAAATGTATTCACGTTATTTTTTGTAACCAACTTTTCCAAAGTACATTGAAAGTATAGCAGTTACAGAAATTTGATGACATTACTTTGAAATTGTGCTAATTGTGCCAAATTACTCCACAATATTCTGTTTTTTAGCAAACAGAAGACACAAACTGCTATGCCTACAAACCTGGTAATTGCCCCCAAAAGCAAACACCTCCTGCACTCAGCAGGTACATCCATATACCTGCAACTAATACATGTAGTTTTAACACTCAAGCCCTTGCATCCATGCATTAACTATGTTTGGCATGACTTTTGCACCATAATTCTATGATTCTATGACACAATGTAACCAATTTTTTTTTCAATATTGCTGCAAGACAACACTGACTTAATTCTCAAAAAGAATTCTGCTGATTGCATAGACTTTCTATAGATTTCAGAGGTAGTGCATCAGAAGGATTATGCATTCAAATTAGCAGTAATTTTAACAAATTTAAAGCTTTAAAATGAAAAAAAAAAAAAAGAAAAAGAAAAAAAAAAGAAAAAGATTGGAACAATACAACTTAAAGGAAAGTCACATATTGAGATAAGGCAAAAATTAAACATCCCTATGTTAATGTGTGGACTGGTATGCAGATTGCTCACCTGTGTTTCTTGGTCTTTGTTGAATAAATTAAGTAGAAGTTATCTACAGGAAGAGGTACATTTCCTCAAAAATAAGAAATTGGAGTGTCTAGGAAGGCAGAAAATACTTGAAACAGAGTAGTTCTTGCCTGCAGTGAGGGTTTTAACTTTAAACGTGCAATTAAAGAAGAAAAGAACTAAGCAGCAGTGTTAGTACAGTTAAAGGGCCACAGTGGATCGCAGAGGTACTTAATTACCTAGACACTTTTGCAAGTCAATAAAATCCCAGTATATATTGCAAAGGGAGGTTTTCTTCCAAGCAACCATGCTAAACCAAACCATCCTGGCAAGCACATAGAAAGCTCTCCTAACATCACAGTGACAGTGTGTTTGAAAGCACAGCTACAGCTGGCACAAGTCTCCTTTTCGCTCTGTGACTGGATTAGGATGTTCTTTGGACCAGAGAGACAGTGAGAAAGACAGCCAGAGCCTCACAAAGCTCTGCATCCTTGTGACACTCTGGAAATAGGTGGTGGCACAGACAGCTCTTTTCAGCCTGTGGCACAAAGCAGGAACTGGACCATGGCCAGATACCTTCACAGCCCATGACATCAAGGCCACCAAGCAGCTGTCACACAGCACCAGCTTCCATCAGGCTCATCTAATTCGTAACCACATGGAAACACAAATATGTTTTCACATATTCTCACTCTGAGTGGGGAAAGACGAAAGTTATGTACATTACCTGGTGATATAGGTATTGTACAGGCACTTTTGGAGAAGTGGCTGCCTTTTCATTAACTATTATATAACTAAAACCTATTAACTACACATTACTTTTCACAAGAAGGGCCTCACACCTTCCTTGGTGACCCCTGTGCATTACTGCAACATAAATACATTATTTATCATATAATAATGATATATGATTTTATATCATATAATCAATAATGATTATGATTTTATATGATACAATCATATAAAATTCAGCACATTTCTCAAGAATCATTCCAAATATCTTTCCTCCTTTTCTGATTAGCAATGTGATACAGCCATCTTAGTTTAGAGCTGCATATTCTATGGTTCATGCATAAAGATTTGGTAAAATTTCTCTATTTATCCCACATACTGGAGATTGGATATCACCAATTGTCTCTGTCTTGTTTCTCCTTTAATACATCATCCAACCTCACTCCTCTGACATTCTTTTTCCATAGTTTCTCTTCTCAAAGTGCAGTTTCAGGAATTCTCTTTCCCTTTCTTTGTGACAATAACTAAAATAACTGTCTGTTCTTCCTTTCATTATAAGATCAGCTTTTAGTTTCTTGTCTCAACTTGCACAGACATTATTTCATAAACAAATCTGTATATATAAAAAAAAAAAGCTGCACTTTGTGTGTTACTACTCCAACACACACCAAATTTGGCATGAAATCCTGCATAAACACTTGATACCATTGGCAATTAGCCATTATTTGCTACAGAGTTCATACAGTAGGAGAAGGTGTTAACGTGCTTGCTTTTATGGAAAGTTACAGAAATCCCATTATTTACCACTTTCTTTCCTATTGTGAGATGCTTGCTATCACTTACTCTATATTTTGAGCATATTTTGAGTATATTTTTGTCAAAATCGAAATTACTTTGAAACAGCTATTGTTGAGCGCTGTAGTTCCTTGGAAATTACAGAAATGAAATGGTTGTGAGAAAGGGATTATGTTCTATGAATAGGATTATAAAACTTCATTTATTCTGATATCAATGGGCTGTACTAAGTCCTTTGCATCCCTGTTTTGCTAGCATCCCTGAGGGTGTGCAAAAAAGCAAAGCATTGGTGTATGTGTAACACAGTGTGAACAGGTGACTCTACAACTGGGTCATTTTTGAAGAGTTTCAATTTCAGTGTACATTGAATAAACAGCTCATAAAACTACCTTCACATTATGGGGCAAATTGCTCATCTCTGATTCACAGTTGCTCTTGGCTTACCGTTCAGAACTCTTTCCACGAGTCCCACTGGCGTTAATGGGAGCTCCGCAAGCAGAACAAATAGACAATCATTTCATACTGAGAGGAGAATTTCCCCCACATGGCGTGTGTCCATCACACAACCCACCTTTCTCCGAGGGAGGGAAACACAGCCCATGTAAGCCTCCCCATCCCTACCTTTTCATCCCCTCCTCTGTGCTCCACTGCCTGCAGCCACCAGGACCAGACAGGCAATCTGACATTTTTAACAGCTTTTATCATCTCATAACACCGGCTCCCGGCTGCTTCACATTCCCTGGCACTTTCCTGTGGTGATGCTGGGTTCACTCAAAAGACGACCCTGGTTTACTGAAATGCCAAAAGCAATCTCTAGCCCTGTAATATTCTGGCCTCCTAAAGACCCCATCCTGAGGAGAGGGCTGCTCTGAAAATGCAGTGAGACCCAGATGGATAGAGATGTCACCGCCCCTTGGTGAGCTCCCTTGTACTTCAGTTAAACAAGGAACATGAGGGGATGCTGTACAATATTAAAGGAGGAGAGAAGTCATACACAAAACAGAGCAGCAACACACCACAGGTCAAAATCAGATGAGAAATAGATGGCAGAAATAGGTAGGCTGCATTGCCCTGGGCAAATTCTTCCCAGGACTTTTGATCACCATGGAAATTCAGAGTACATAAGTGTCTTGGCACTGCATTTTTTTTTTCTCAGCTTTTGAGGAAAATATGCTGAATAGAATTTTTTATTATTCCAAGTTTTAATTTTTTTCTCCTCACAAGGCAGCAGTGCAGACTATCAGACTAACACTAGGTAGAGTTTAAACACACAAGACCTGCAAGCACTCAGCCTTTCCTACAAGAAAAAATATTTTTTAAATCTTGTTTAATTTCTTGCCTTTTAACTCATTTCTGTTTCATTTGGCCTATTCCCCAAGAAATTTATACTCATCTGAATTTCAGGCTGGGCTTGGAGAGGAATCCATCCACACAATCTATCAAGTTGAACCACCATCTTGGAAAAACAGTTTGTAAAGGGACAAGTTCAAAATCTCCGAGCTAACACCTTTGCAAACTTTGGGTGGATCACATCTGATCCTTGTGATGCTTCAGATCAGATTCATCATGACAAGGAAGCAAATGACACCTTCTATCAGAAGAAATCTCACAAACAAACCAGAGGAGCCAATAATCCTCAGACCATCAGATGAAAGGATCAGGTGCCTCTACAGCTGAAGGGATGGAAAATGAAATGCATGCAAGGACATATCTGGCCACCTACCAGATCTCCCTCCCATACTAGCTCTAAAATACTATGTTTCCACAGCTGGACCAGTCACAGACCAGAACTTCCCAAAACTGTAGCTGAAGCTGGCTGGGAGAACTGATGCCATGACTTCAGAAGTGTTTCTGGATCCTAAAACCTTTACAGGCTTCCATGTAACCCAAAGAATATGAACCTGACAGAGGGATGTTCATGTCAAGAAGCTTTTCATTTGTAACTGGTGTGAGTTTTCCAGCAAAAAAGCAGTAGCTGATTTGCTTTTTCTGTTTTTTTGTTTGGTTGGTTGGTTGGTTTTTTTTTTTGTTTGTTTGTTTTTATAAGAAAATTTTCAATTAGACTCAACTCCAGCCAGTATTACCAACTTTAATCCAAGGTTTCTCTCTCAATATAAAGTCCGGGTAGATGATGTCAGTTGCTCTTCCTCTACCTACTAATTATGTGGCCTCATCATAGAAGGCCACCAGATTTGGCAGGAAAAAACTTGCAATATAAACCTGTTGGTTCAAAACTGGGGAAAAAAAGTTAAGAGGGATAAAAATTATGTGCATTACTTTTTGACTTAACATTTTGAGAGTGTCACTCTCAATTTCCTTTTCCTTTGATGTAAGAATGCAATGCATCCTTCTTTTGGAGGGAAGTAGAAAGTGTTCTGTTTTCATTCCTGATTCATTTCAGCTCTTTTCTGTGGAGGTAAGGCTCATGTGGTTTGAGGTTTGATAAAGAAGATTTGGCACAGGTTTAAATATAAGTAATTATGGAATCCATTGACCATAACAAACAATGGACCACAAAATGCTGTTTTAGAGAATGTACTTCCCAGTGCTCATTATTGCAATTTTTGTCTGTAATTATAACTCACAAATTTAATTCACTCAAAAAACAAATACTCTTCTTGCTTAAATATCTTAAATCAAGCATTAAATTACAACTTTTTTCAAGAATGAGCCTTATCATTCTGTGAAAGGAAGGAAAAAGTAACTCTTGAAAACCTAGGTGAAAGGGACAAGTGCAAGCATGCTGTAAAATATCTACATAATAAAATCCTCATGTACACTTCACATGCATGTGTATTCAAATATACAGATGCACATGTACACTCATGAATGCATATATATATTAAATATGTTTGTATACATACAAACATATGCTCACTCTCTGAAAAAATGAAAGTCCAATGATAATGTGATCCCCACAAGCCTAGCACTTCAATTATAAAGCAATCCTAGCACAAATCCAGAAAATGTCACTGTCACATGCTTCCATTGTATGCTGTTGAAAATACCTCCAAAGTTTGGAAATTAATCACACAGCAATGCCAATCTTTTAAGCCAGGCTTCTATGAACCAAGCTCTTCCCTACTGAATGAATTACATTGAAATCATATAATTGCAGGCTGCCATTCAGTCACCCTTAACAATAGGAGACTTTGAAAATTGGAATTTTTTTCCCCTCTGACTCCCAACTTGCAGGCATGAAGCATACAGCAAAAGCTTGGTGCCTTTTAAATTACCTAAAATCTACAACCTTCAGACAAATGAACAAAAAAAAAAAAAAAAGGGTGCAATTTAAGGGCAAATCATTTTGTGTTAATCCTTGGGAACTCAAAGCATGAAGATAAAAGAAGAAAAAATGCAGGTTTCACTTTGCTCATTATGGGACATTGACTTTCACCTAATAGTATGCAATTAAAATTTCTTCATGAGATTTCCTTATTGAAATAAGAAAGATAGCGCCGTGCTGAATGTGGTGATAGATCTGGTATAAACGTGCTTCCTGGACAAACTGATTTATCATGTCTCATTCCAGCAGTACTTTCTTGCTTGCTCATTTCTCATCTTATTACTGTGAAGTTGTAATTAAAGAGGATCCTCCCACAGAGAAGAGTTCTCCTTCAGGACAAGCTAAATTATAAATGCACTGTTCTTTCTCCGAGACCAATTTAAAGAGGCAGTCTGCTGAGGGAAAGGCGCACATCTAATACTTGGGGCTCCTGCCTCTGTAATTTTATGTAGATTTCTTTCTGTTACTGAATAAATTGGGTTTATAAGCTGGGTTTCCTGAGCAAATATACCTCTGCAATTGACCATTTCAATTTAAATACATGGACAATTCAATTAAAATGGTATCGAACTGGTGTGGCAGATTTACTTAGCAGATTCTTCATATATGATCACTAGTATAATACACTGAAATATTTCAAAGGGCACTGACAAAACTGTTTAAGGAACATAGAGCCTGTAAATATTCATCCTATTTTTCAAGAACAATAGAAGAGCATTTGACCAAAAAGCTGATCAACACTGGCCATTATGAGATGAATTTGTTATGAAGGCACCATTATAAGGAGACATAAGCAGTAGGCATGTGATCAGCTTGACACCATATTACCCATTCTCTGCCAAATTCTCAGCCTTTCAAATATACAGACTTGCACCAGTGAAAATAAAAATATAAAACACTATTTGTTCCATTTTATTTGGGCTCATATCCATAGTGTAAAAACTGTTCCTACTGCAAACAACAGCAAAAAATCTAGTTTCCTTCAAGGGAAGACACAGGGACTCGCAGTACTGCTGCTACTGGAGAATGTTCTTGTACTTTCGTATCTGAACACCTAAACCTAAATACAGCAACACAATTTGTCCCCCCAGTAGACTCATTTTTGGTCTGTTATTCCCAAAGGCTCTACATTATAAGGAACTTAATTCTGGTGAATAAAAATTATTCATGCTACTTCATAGTAAGTCTCAAAGTCACTTCTGATGCTTCTTTGAGGACTCTGGAAAGAAGGAAGAAGTGGATGAAATTCAGAAAACGGGACTTGGAGAGAAGAATGCATTGAAAAATAGGTGTGAGTTGTGTGAGCTACAGATTCTTGTCCAAGACTCAAAATCTTCTTTTAGCTTTTGAGAGTATCTATAACTTAATAACTAAATATTAAGCATTATTTTCATGGGAATTCATAGGTCTTTTAATATCAGTGTGGGGTCTAAAAGAACTTAGATCTCTTAATAGTGAAAACCCATTCAATAATCAAAAGGCTCACGCAACCATGAGATAGCCTTTTACATTGTTACATCCTATAGCTTTATATTTCTCCTTGAGTCCATTAATTTAATTGCATCTCTGGGTTTCATTTTAAAATATTGTATTGTAATCATAGGAGACAGAAATAATTTATTAACATGCTCAGTAGCAGTATTACACAGTAAGAGCAGCATTACATTTGCAGGTATATAATCCAGGGTTAATTTCATAAAAGTATAGGTGAACTTGATCCTTAAATTAATACCATTGTCCTCTACAAGAGAATTAAGACAGGCAATTCATTCTATGTCATATCTATAATGTCTTAAATGTGTGGCAAAGAACTATGTAAAAGTGAGGTGTTCATAGTAACTGATATGACCTCGAAGATCTAGATCCCCTAGGGAAAAAAAAATGTTAATAGGTGGCAAAATACTTATAGCTGAGCATTTTTGAGTCCTTTTCAACAAATAAAATCTCAATGATTTTATGCAAAAATGTTAAGCAAAAATTATTTGATTTCCAAACCCAATAGATGTTGTAACAGTAATTATTACATTGGCTTCTCTTTTTCTTTTACAGGTTTTCTTTCCCACTTTGCCAAGAGAAGAAAAAAGGTAGGGAAGGGAAAAAATGAAAGAAAAGGAAAGAAAAGGAAAGAAAACAGTGCAGCTGCTCAAAGCCTCACTATTGCTTGCTCTACCACATTTCTTGCAGAATAATTCTATTTGCTACATTGTTACTGCAGGTTATCTTTTAAATATTTTCATATTCAAAAGTCTGGTGCAGATTGGTGTAATACTTTTATTTATTAAATAAGGTCATATTGCCATGTCTGTGTTTCCTAGTTAGTGCTTCCATGGATGGCTGCAAGTCCTAAAGCAACTGAATCCACTTTTTCAAAAGTAATTTTCCATAAAAATTCTAATATATTTGATTAAAAGGTGACATCTATAAATGTTCACAAAGTAACTGGGAAAAAAAAAATATATATATATATATATACATATATATTTATATATATAACCACACCACTGACAATGTCATTTTTAGTCAAGCAAATATTCACTGGAAATTCTTTATGCATATTTCTTGCTTTGATAAAAGCCCCAGTTCTCCTCAAAAACATGCAAGGTGTTATTTATAAAAAGCTCTTCCTGTTAGATGTCTTAACACAGAGTAAACAAATACAGCAAAATAAAGTGACTTAAAAACTCAAATATTCTCCTCTGCTTTCTGCAGAATTTATGATCAGAATGGAAGTACATATTTTCATTTACAATGAAAAATTTCTTGTGTGAAAATTCTCTGAGGCTGCATATCGCTTGCCAAGTCTCTAACCAGGGAGAATTTGTTTTGTGGATGACTTATTACTCATTAATGTACATAGCACTATAAATACAATTGCTGCTGGGCAGCAGTGGGTGAGAGCCCAGCAGACAAGGGTCTGTGCTCTCAGTGGCTTATAGTCTAAGGGGACGACCATTGACAAACTACAAGACAAGGCAGAGAGTAAGTAAAGCAGGAAGTAACCATTAGTGGAACTTGGGGGGAAATCAGACATTGCACGTAAAGAACTACAATCTAAATGCAGAGAATAAATATAAGACCATTCCCAACTGGCAGAATCCACTCGCTCCCTATCTCCTTTTGTTCTTACCAGTTACTTCTGTTGGCTGACAAATCATCTCCCCGCCACAATAAATTTGTTATGGAACATTATCTCAGGCTGAGGAAGGTCAGGATGTGCTAAAGGTCATGTATGTATTAACCCACTACATGAGAGTCCCCACCCTTAGTCTAAAACGTAGTCTTAAATTACATACTATTGAACTGGCTCTAACAGATCTCTCATAAACAGCCTCATTTACCTGACATGTTTTCAAGATGTGCCTGAAGGCATGTGTCCTGCTTGCTCCAAGGCATTATTAAAGGCAAAAGCTATGTCATGAAACACTACTGTTGTGGCATTTAGGCCCTCAGAGAAGGGAAGTGAGGAAATCTAGATTGCAGCTCCAGGCAAGCATGAGTGCACAGCACATGTTGGATTAGGACATGGTCACAGCAAACCCAGTGGATGCCACTGCTATAGAGGTCTGCACATATCTTCATATTTACAGCAACAGCTATGGAGGTTGTCTTTTCTGTATATTTTATATGTTGTAGTGGAGGGGGAAAAAAAAAAAAAGAAAAAAAAAAAAAAAGAATGCTTTAAGAACGAAGGGTACACTATAACTCAGTTTGGAATTTTAAATATGTTTTGAGAAAAGTGTTCTTTTTCCTGAGGTAGCATTAGGTATTAGCATCAGGCAGACTAGATCAGAACTACAGGATGAATCCAAGATTCTTGGTTAGATTCCTTAATAGCTAAAACTTACTTAAAAGGTTTTTAAAATACATGACTGTATACAGTTAAGTATGAAATAGCAGGGTGTTTGACCATTTTCCTGTATTTCACTGTTATTTAACCAAGGTACGTCCCACTCCTATTCCTTTCTATAGCTACAGAGGAGATCTAAGCTCAGATTTGGATCACAATTTGTCTGGCGATGCCTCTGGGATTGCAAGAACCAGGCCACCCCAAACCCAATATTTTTTTAGCCAAACTAGGAAAAGCAACACTTTCCATCACAACTGTAGAGAATCTGGAGTTTTGATGCTGACTCATTACTACTAAATCTGGGAGAAGGAAGGGAGGAAAGAAAGCCAGGTCAACTAATTAACATCTCCAAATACTAGCATCTACTTGGAATTTCCAATAAACTGTGCAATTTGGGATAGGAGACCAGAAAATCAAAAGCTAATAAAAGGGTCTGGTCACAAACAGTGTTTTTGACTCAATGTCCTTGACAGAAAACAATTCTAAGGCAATTATGAAAAAGGGAAACATCAGCTTAGCACAAGGAGCAAACACAGGAATCTTTTAAAGGTGCAGATATCTCGTATCTCTGCCTTCAGTGAGATGTTTCTCCTTTTTATTCTCATTTTCACTCTCCGTCTGTCTTCATTAGTCTGCTGGCACTCTGCTAGGATTAGTGAGCTAGTTTCCATGGTTTCTTATTTTCACTTTCTATCTTTCTTTGCTTAACTCATTAAATTGCTCATTACTTCACTGCACTTTACAGAAGACATATTTATTGTATTAGTTACACAATGGCCAGATTAGTAAGTGATAGGCAGTTTGCTATTTGAAAGAACATATTCTAATAGCAGAAAGGAAATTCAGGAGGCACAGATATTATCTACTAGTTGTAGCATAGCTGGGCTAGCTAGTAACTGCTAAGTGTTTACCCTTTATCACTAGAAATATGCTACATGATTATAAAAAAAAAAAAAAATGTGCATGCGCACACCTCAGTTCTCTGCAGCTGCACTTGCAGCCAGAAGGAAAGAGAAACTGCAAGAACAGCTCTGTGGGCAAACATCTGGAGTACGAAGGTAAAGAGGCCTCTAAATCTCTTCTTTACCTTCCATGATAAACTTGCCTGGACCAAGGCTTTTTCCAAGGCATGGAGGAGGTCTGCACACCTGACCACCTCCAGCTGCTGGGGAGAAGAGTAGGGATGGCAGGGAGGAGTTCGAAGGCAAAGGAAGCCCTCTCACATGAAAACTTGGCTAAAACATCTAGGCTTCCAGAAGCTGCCTGGACATGATTCTGGGCTTCCTGCTCTGGGTGGCCCTGCTTGAGCAGGGGAGTTGGACCAGATGATCTCCAGAGGGCCCTTCCAACCTAACCATGATGTGATTCTATGACCTGTATCAGTCATACCCTACATATATTTATAACATTTCTAGGCTCCTGAAAAATGTCTTGGCTTCTCTGTTAAACCCCTATCCATTTCCTCCTCAGTCTGACCATAAAGGGTGAGAATGAGGTATCTTCACCGTGCACTTCTCTCTTTCTCTTTTTATCTTTTCCCCAGGTAAATAAAAAATAGTTGATTCAGTTATGCTGATGTTTCTCAGGTGTTGAATGTATGAATCATTCATGCTCTGCCTCTTTAGGTCAACAGGGATCCAAGACAAGTTCCTTTCAGCCAAATTAAGACCTTTCCCACAGTCAGTGAATGGTGTATACAAGTATTTATTCCATTCATTCATCTCCTCCAGTAGATCATTTATCACTTGGAGGTAATCTACTGTGGAGAATTTTGATCAAAAGGGTATCTGATTTTTTTGGTGGTTTAAAGAAAATCTAGTGTTTTTAAAAAGATTGGCTTGGTTCTTGGCTAAACTTTGTAGACATGAGGCCAAGGGATTTACGAAATGTAGCTTTCCTTTCTACCTCATCTATATGGAAATGAGATTTAATTGTCTCCAATAAACCCTATGAATGCTCTCATTTTTAGGAGGTGATCAAGAGCTGTTCCTTTGCACCATTCTTTGATATTAGCCTTCTGCTGTCTGTTTTACAACTTCATATATTCTGGCATAGGAAATGCTGATGCTTGCTAAATTTGTCAGTAGAGATTTTCTACACTAAACTTTATCTTGAATTCCTACCGATAACAGTCTTTGCTCTTCAAAGCATATTACATCTGTCCAAGATTGCTGTTCTATCATTGTCCTTGATAGGGGAAAGATCATCTTTTGTCATCTAGCAGAATTTGTTTCCTGTATCCTGCATAGCCTTCAAAGAATGTCTCAGATTATAAAAGCATTGTATTTTCCAATATCTTGTCGTTTTTGTTCAATTTAATCAATTCTCTTAAAAAAATAAAATAAAATAAAATATTGATGCATTGTAGAAGAACAAAAAAATGTATGTTCCCAAACTTCTAAACAAGAAATATATGATGTTACAGAATAATAGGTCATATAAGTGAGACAGACAAGAAAAAAGACATTATTAGGGTAGGAAAGCCCCAAAATTGACCTACTCATTTCTCAGAGATGTTTGCAAAACACATACACTCAAATTCTCTCTGTACATGGTGTTTCTTAAAAGATAAATGCTTCAATACCCTCTGCTATATAAAAGTCTTCATGTTAAGCCCTTAAACAAGTGACTTGCCATCCCTGAATCACAAGCCCTCTCTAAAAGGGAATACAGAAGAGCATAAGGAGATGATAAAGGGGAAGGGAACGTGTCAGATCCAGTCACAGCTGGTGAAGGAGAACCTGCTCTCCCTTTTGGCAGTCATCAGGCAAAGTCCTGCCCCAAGAAATGGTGCTGGGGGGTTGGCAATGTGGAACAAGTTGGTACAGTTTCTGATATTGTGTGTATGGATCATCTGGGCTCATTTGTCACCTAAATTGGAATTACTATGTCACTGCTAGTACTTCATACCAAAACTAACAACAGCAACTGCAAAGGCTAATTCTCTGCATACTTTTCAAACACCTGTATCTAAAAAATTCATTTGCTTTCTGGTGAATTTCCTGCAATGGTTTATAAACAGTAAAATGCACAGTTAAGGAAGACCATATCTCATTCTTTTAAGAAAACAGATAGCAGTCAACTATTTGCTGTTTTTGTGTTAAAATAAAAGCTGTTTAAATACAAAATTATCTTCTCCAGAAAATCCAGAAAGAGAATGTCTCCAACAGTCTAAAAATGGTTTAATATTTGCAAAAATGATGATGAAATTTTGTATTTAATATCAAAAAATAAAACCAGTTTAAAAAAAAAAAATAAATCCCATTCCTGCAGACTTTGCTTTCCATAAATATTTCTTTGTTACCAGATGGTACCAGGTTTCACTCTCTATAGAGTATTTATATATTTGCATGGTCCCTGCAGCATCTGTCTCCAGTCTGGGAGACCATGAAACTGCAGTATCAGCAGTGGGCTTGGCCTGAAGTGGAATCTTTTGGAATCCAGATCTTCCAACAGTGAACAACATTTGAGGGATCAATCTGAATATTCACTGAGAACTCATTTTTTTTCCTCTTAAAGTGGGGGGGTGGGGGGGAGGAGAGGAATATTACTGAATGAATACTCCTTATACATTAAATCAATTAAAAATATCAAAACTCCATCACACTTTATAAAGGAAATCAAATGTGGGCAAGCTCCCATTAATTCTTGTTGAATTATATGCTATAAATAAAAAGAATCCTTCTGGGCCTCTTCTGTTACTTGGCACTTTGGCTACCTTATCAAGCAAACATTTCAATCACTGAAATTTTCATATTTTTATTAAATTAAAACTAGAAAAAATAAGTACATCACAGCACATTTCAGCACAACATATGTGCTCAAGGATCTAATACTTCAAATACTATATTTCCTTGACATCCATCACTACAGCATCCAAGCAATTCCTAAGCAACCTGTTCCCCCTCTGCTTTTACTGATGTTCCCATTTCTGCTGGGAAACTGAGGCAAAGCACAAAGCAGCTGGCTCAGTCCAGAGGCCATACTAAATATACACATGGCAAGCCAAACATAAGGCATGTAGTCAGAAAGATAAAACTCTTACACCTACAACTACAAAATACTAATGCAGTTAATATGCAATAGCAGCAGTGAAGATATGGTGGAACTAGGCTGATATGCATGAAGAAACCCACCAGAGACTGCAGGCACACCAGTACATTGATGTTTTGCAATTTATATCTATTTGTACCTTTTATCTGCTGTCCTACCTCAGTATCATGCCTGCAAGATCACTTCTGCATTCACTCCTATTTAGTGTGCCCTAGTTTCTATTCAGTCCTTTTTCAGTGAAAGCTCAGCTCCACAGAATGCTGACCCTTCCTGTCCCCACTTCATCAAAGCACTGACCTGTGAGGACACAAGTGGTCCTGTGAGCTTTGAGGTCCAGCATTGGCTCAAATATTTCACTGATTTGGAGCCAGCATGTTTAGCAAGTAGCAGAATTGACTTGTTGGGGCTTTGAGACTGTTATGCCTGAGAGCATTCTATTCCATGAATGTTCCTGCAAGTTTTAGTAAAGATACCATACTAATGAAGGTATCAATTTTTGCTTTTACTCATTAACGAAAGCATTCATTAGTCCATAATGGGTCTTCCCACCCATGTGGGAACATTCAGTAAGTACAAAACCAGTTAGCCTTTGCCACCACTATTTATTTATTCTTTTTAAACCTTGGTTGTAATTAGAATAAGGTGTGGAAATTCCATCGCTCTTTCATCATTACCTGAACCTGTAAGGCTGGAAAACATGAAAAAAAAAAAAAAAAAAAAAAAGAAAAAAAAAAAAAAAGAAAAAAAAAGAAAAAAGAAAAAAGAAAGCCTAATAACTCACCATATTCCCTGAGCTTGCTGTTATTACAAAATAACTGCACATTTTGTTGTATTTCACTACTTAAATAAAAGCATTGATACTAATGTCCTAACCTTTTTAACCTAAAGGACATTTTCTTTGTTGTGTTGTAATGCTCTAAATTGTGTGCAATTATCCCAGCTTACTTAGAAAGACTTACTAAGGAATGAATAGAAACAATTAGCATAACAACAGAAACATTAGCCCATGTAAAAGAGAAAGCTCTTGCTTGCAAGCACCTGTTTGTAGTTTGTCTAAGATAAGCTTACTGCATTCTTTGTTTAGCAACCAAGCAGCAGAAGGCAGGGGGTGCTGGCACTTTACAGGGCAATCCGTTGTGACACATTAGAGCTGAGCAGCAATACGTAAATAATAAGTAATAACAATAACAGTAAGTAAATAACAATACGATTGAGCCCTGATAGAGGTTGCCCAGAGGCTGTGGTATCTTCTCCTTGGAGAGCTTTAGAAGTCTCCTAGACGTGGTTCTGCTCAACAAATCAAGCTGTCCTAGACCCGAATTGAAGAGACTTCATCCGTTTAAACAAGGACACTGTGGGAACAGAAATACTATCATTTTCCGTGAAAATAGTCATTTTGTTTATTCAGCAGTCCTATTCCTCAGCTCCCTGCATCCAAGACTACCTACAACTTCCTACCCCAAATAGCAGTGGTATCCTGGCAGTTCTGTGGGGTTGGTTTGACTAGGAAGACAGCATGAACTATTCTGATGGCAACTGAGGAAAAGTTAGGAATCTCCCAGTGCAATTATGCTTATCCTGCACGAGACAAGGCAATGCACCAAGGTCCCTAATCCTTATCTGCACAGGCAGTAGTAGCCCCTCACATGTGGTGAAGGAGGAGTGGCACCATTCATGACTTCAAGAGGGAATATGAAAGAATGGACATTCATTTTTAGTCTGTTGGGACTAGAGACAAGAGACATAAGGTAAATCTACTTCTAAAGAAAAGTCCTCATTTCTGAGATCACTCAGAGCAAGCCTACTAGCGTCCCTGCAGTTTTCCATGAAGCAAAAATGGAGCAATAAAAAGGTAAGATGTGGTGGGATCCCCCACAAGCATTCTGTTCTTCATGTTTCATTTCTGAAGTGAATAAAATCTGCTGATCATAATTCATCAATACCTTGATCAAAGGTTCCTAGCTAGTGCCAAGACAATAGCAGCTCGTTGTAGGTCCCATTAGAGGACTTTAACGTTTCATTGTGCATCTTATCGCTTTTAATTCTGACAGTTCTGCAGTTCAGATCCTGGCCAAGTGGCAATATGTAGCAGCACACTAAAGATTCACAGAAATATTTATCTCAGTGTCAGCAAGACATTAAGAAATACCTTGAATTTGGGGTACATTAGTAATTCATCCCGGTGTGCTTCATTTTCAATTGGTTTAATGGAAAATTAGTATATTTAAGTCACATTTAGATTAGTTATTTAAGCTACAATGAAAAAAACTGTGTTTATAAGACATGCACAATCTTCTTTCTTTTTGAGAAATATTTCTGGAGTTCTTCTATTCGATATTCAGTTCATTTATACAGTTATAATCAAAACCTACTTCATTTACAATACCTGCTTGATATCTAATCTAGTCAACACAATAGCAAGTTATAGATGTGCAGTTTCATATCTGAAAGATAAAAGAAATGTTAGTCACCTAAAAACATCTAATATATATAAAAAAATATAAAAGCATAATGATGTTATCTTCTTCATACTATATATATGCAGATATTCTGTAGGCCTTCCAGCCAGGAATAATAAGAGATCATCAGAAGATGTGGGCAAGAAACCAGTAGACTTTATCCTAAAATTGCAAACCAAAAAATTCATGTCAAATAGTTCAGTCACACTTAGACCACTGCAGAGAATTACAACCTTTCTTCAGTTTTTAGACCTCCAACATTGGCTGAAATCACCTGAATGACTGTAAAAGATTTTTTCACATTGTTTTATTTAATTATGAAATCTTTAATATATTCTAATTAAACCTGGAGGTGAATTCCCATAATACAGGAATTTCTCTGGATTTTCTCATAGCTTGGTGCAAATGAAACAATTGCAGCAAGGATGGAAATTAGTTTGAAAGTTCCCTTATGCTTTCAAGTTCTAAATTCCTACCCTTAAATTTGAAATGCAAATATTTTCGTGACACTTGTTCACAGTGACTTTGCAGATGAATGAGTTTTGAAGCTATATTCTATGAGAAAAATGACTTTATATTTTTAAGTCTCAAGAATATTGTAAACTGACTACTTCAGAGTGACCACATTTTGTATTTCACCTCCCAGTAGAATCAACGAATGATGATGACTTACAGAAGAGACAGGCAAGATCCTCATTTTCAGCTGAAGGGTACTTTACTGATATGATAAGCAGGAGACACAAGAAGACATCACAACAAATGAAAAAAGAAAGAAAAAAAAATGCTATCAAAACACATGAAAAGAACAACAACAACAAAGTATTAAATACTAACTAAAAGAGAACAAGGACAATATTAGACTTCATGTGAAGGATAATACTTATATGAACCAGTTACTGCAGTGACAGGACTTAAGAAAAGAAATTAAACTTATGCTAAAAGAAACATATTCTTTTCAATCATTAGCAAAATCTGGGAGGGAAACCTGCCAGGAAGATGGAGGGAACAGTATACGAGTGAGATGGAAAAGAAACGCTCACAGAAGATAAGAGAGGAATTAAATGAATTTCTGTCCACAACACAGGAAACCTTAGGCTTTGGTAAATAAATTAATTAATAAAGATTTAAATGATTCTAAGACCTACCTGAATTTATTCAAGAGGGAATTTAAAAATAGAATTGCAGGGTGATCACATGTGGCACACAGTTTATTATTCAAATCAAAGGTGGTGCCAAGGAAAGAGAAGATAGCAAATACAACATTAGTGTGCAGGAAAGGGTCCAGAGCTGGTCCATGAGGCTGGTAAGACTCAGTCCTGCACCTAAGATAGGGATAGGGATTCAGCTGAGAACAGAATAAAGAAAAGGGAAAAAAATTGCTTTTATGATGCTGCAAGCTTGAAGACATAAGAGCAAAGACCAAATCTCTTTCCCATAAAGCACAGAGCCTAGCACAGACAGGAACAAAGGGGAAAGGTGACATGCAGAACAGCGAAAGGTGGGCAAGGTACCCATGCGGGTGTCACTGGCGCAGAAGTGGCACTATGTGTCAGGATGAGATTCTCAACAAGCTCCTGAAGTGAGAGGCGGTTGTATGCCCCTATCTTTTTCCAGACTATACCAGGAAATATTTCTTTGCTTTTACAAGGCAGCATTTTAGAGGCAGGGTGGCAATTTGCAGTAAGTGCCATTTCAGGTATGTTGTACTAATAATATATCTCAAGTGGAATCTCAGAAACATTACAACTGTACCTGCAGAGCTTTTCTGTGCACTTGTGTTCAAGCTGGTGCCAGGACCCACAGACAGCAGGGACATCTCAGTACTTTAGGGTCAGTGCTCCTCCCAGTCTGATCTGTCTAGCACACTCAGCCCAGGATAAAACCCTCAATCCTTTCCCCTCCTTCAGCTTCTTCATCTTGCATCCTGCATGCAGTCACGTTGCAGTAGGGCAAAAGCACAGGGATGGTTCATAGCCCTTCCCTTCCTTCAGGAAGAAAGAGTATGTGCTGGGGACATTCACAGAAACTCAGATAGCACTCGGTCCACCTGGCCTAATGGTATCAGCATCTTTGCATTAATTACACAGAAGCAGCATCATTTGTTAAAGTGGTGCGAATGTATGACACCAGTGTATCAGGTCTCCTTTAAAATACATATGAGTAGGCAGAGATAAAGGACAAAAAAAGAAGGAGAAATCTTGAGAGTGAAAGAGAGAGGCACTATTAAGCACTTTGTACTTATCTTGCTAAGGAAGAGCTTTTTCCAGGGGGAAAAAAAAAAAAAAAAAACTTACTCTTTGAAGCTATCCAAACAGTAAACAGACCATTCTTTAAACTGTGGCGTATCTACAGCAGTGCGTACATCAGAGGACTGGCATGAAGAAAGCATTTTTCTCATAGATAAAGCAGCAGAAAAGGTTTCTTGCACTGTTGATAATTTGGATCTTGTGTTTTAGTTAGATTTTCAGGGCAAATCCAGAAAAAGTCTAATAAGTGCTTAAAGCAAAAATATATCAAGAAAGTGTTGAAGTATGTTGATTTATTGCTTCTTGCATTGTGTTCTTGTCCTCCCAGGATAGGAAAATAAAAGGTTTCAAAGGCTTCTCATCATATTTGTACTGTCTGTTGTAAGGGACATCGGGAGTCTTGTGCCTGGACGATTATTTTAGTGTTACAGGTCCAAAATGAGGAAGGCTTCTACAGCCCACCTGATGCACACAAATGTCTGAGCTCTCAGTATGCAACTGCTGAGCTGGCAAGCAGCATGAAGGAGAAGAGAAAAATTTAATTTCCTTCCCTAAAAATCCTTAATAATTTTCAGTGAATTTTGTTTTCTCTATGGGGAGCTTTCCTGTACCGCCTCCAGGCTTGCACATCCCAGGGATGCCAGAGCTGTGAATTGAAGAACACCGTTTTTTGTTGCCACAAACTAGATGCAGCCAGCAGGAAGGCCTTGTCTCTAGCCACTGGCAACTTACTGATGTTTACAAGCTACCTTTTTTACCACTGTGCCCACATGTCCATTTCATGTTCAAGAGTAGCATTTGAGCCACTGCCAGTTATCTCCTGAGATCCAGCACCCAGAGAACATTTGCAAGACCTATAAACAGGTGATTTCACCCCTATGTTTTCAAATGAGTGTTTTCTTTTCAACCACACTGTTTAGCTCTTTCTTGTTCCTCTTTATAATAAGGGTATAGATGGTTCTTTATATATATAGGTTATGTATTTGGTTCACCATTTTGCATTTGCTATTTTCCCAGCAGCTTCTTTCCTATGGAAACATCTCTAACATATCTGCAAAGAGGCATAGCTTTGCACCCAGGGCTTTTCAAAGCATGTCCTATCTCAGTCTGCAGCTCCTTTGGACTGGATCTCACAGTTTAGCACATCCACAGCCCATGCAAAGACCACAGCAAGACAGGCAGGTGAGGCAACGAAGCCCCCAGCTAACCAAAGGAAGCAACCAAAAGCCAGCCAGTATGAAATGCATTAAAGAGGAGAATCATCTCACATCCAGCCTCATGCAGAGCTATAGGAAACACATCCACAGGGCAGGATACAGGTTCAATGCCTTCTCTCACTTATGGGAATTCAAGAGCCTGGCTCTGCATCTTCTCTGCCACCTGACAGAGGCAAAGGCAGACGTGAGACTTGAGGGCAGATGAAGACAAGCAAAGGGTAAGATGACTGCAGTCCAGTACTGGAACATCTCCTCAAACATAAGGAGCTCAGCCAAGCTCCTTCCCATGAAGAAATACAAAGACTAAATTTTCCCCTCTGCGCAGATCTTAAAAACTCTTTCCAGCCTTCATTGGGGTGCAAATAGCGGTTTTTGCTGACAATGCTTCATAATCTGTGGAGACGTTCAAAAATACAATGTATATTACAGAGCGATGCCATCCCAGTCATGCAAGTTTCTGCAGAGCAGGAACCTGCCACGTTAAATGATTTCTTCTACTTTTGCAATTTAAATGGAGAAGCCAGCATTACATCCCTGGCAAGCAATGAAAGTGAAAATAGACACTGTAAAAACATCATGATTTCTGCTTCTTGTGCAGCAGCTACCCGTTGATAAAAGGTGGCATGTGTCTCTCTCCTTCACAGGCTCACTAGTAAATAATCATCAATTTACACATTCTAGCACAATACCTCTGCCTACAAATTGCTTCTTCAAAGATTTCCTTTTCCCCTAGAAGCACCGCTTCTAAGTGTGTTGAAATTACATCTTATTCTTTTCTTTGAAAGATCTCTTACTGCACAGCCAAATAAAGAGAGACCATTTGCATAATTCTTCTTTTTAAATGACTTCAGGTTGATACAGGTTCTTTAGTGAATTGTTATTCAGCAGGACATGGTCAGATGCAGATAAAGCGCTATAGAAGGTGGAAGTTAACATCCTCAAATCTGATCAAATAATATTTCAGTTTTAAACTGATACTGTAAATCACAAGGAATTACAAAGCTGTAGCTTGATTCAGTCGTTGAAACAGACTTAATATTGAAGCAGCCTTTCATTCAACAAAAGATTCTGCTCTGAGCCATTCTCATGCTTGTAGAAAGCACAAATTATAATTTTAGCAGACTCTTGCAGCCAGGCAGACTATTTCCCTGAGTGGGCCTGCTCTCTGACTATGTGCGTAAAATAATTGCATTTAATATATGTAATTTTATATAATAAAACATGTGTGACATACATAAAATAAAACCTGTAAATTAGCTACATCATAAGGATCTTTTCAGCTTTTTTTGATTACATCAAACATTTTGATAACTTCAGGAATCAAGATGCTCTCACTTTATTTTTAAAATCTATAAATCTGTTGTTATCACTGTAGATACTCAAAGACACTACCAGAGTTTACCTGAGTTTTTATAAAACCTGTGCAAGGCTTGATTCTGAGTATCGAGAAAGCTGAAGGCACCCAGAACTTCACATAGCTTAGGCCATCTCTTGAAAAAAACATGTATTCATGCTCACATGAATATAAAACCTAAATATCACATTCTGAAAACAAGCGTGGTCTTAATCTCATTGCTTATCTCTACCCAAAATTCTCAGGGAAGATACACCTGTATAATCTGTCACGGGAAGCCGCAGAAGGACCACTGCTTAGTATTGCAAAAACAGTTTTGAAGTAGGTGCAGTTTGGAGCAATCTTTCACTGGTAATAAAATAGCAAAGGCTACCATAAAGGTCTTTCTGATCTGTAATGTAATAGCACTTGGGTTGGAAGAACAAATAAAAATAAAATAAAAAAAAAATCCCAGTAATCATTTCCTTCAAACATATATGCATTCACATACACACACATCTATTTGTCTTCTGAATAAAGATAAAGAATCCAACAGACCATTGCAATGTCATATATTTGCAGTGTGAAAATGCAACCTGAGCGAAAACCTTGCATTTTACAAAGTGGAATTTTTATACTGAGTTTTCAGGTTTGCCAGTGTTTGGACCACTTCTCCCTTGACTTCAACATTTTCTGGTCTTTACTTGAAGGGGGGCCAATGCACAGAGCAAAGCAAGCAGTTATATTCTGTTATCGTTAAACCTAGAGAACGGGCAGATGTAGCAGCTAGCTGTAAATCAGGACATTTCTGGTGGGATAAAAGGAATACGTCATCACAGTCAACATTAATGGCTTTGCTTCAGTTCGTGTATGAGAGCAGGAGCAGAAACAGGTTACTCGCTCCCATGCCCCGCAATTGGAGCAGAGATTCCACAATGGATATGAATGTACAGGTTTGGACATGGATCCTCAGCTTGCTCCCACAGAACCAGGGTTGTCCAGGCAACTTTCCTTTAAACTTTGGATAAACTCATGCATATGTACTTCTCAGGATCAAGTAAGATGAGGTGCATCATGCCCTGTAGTGCAAAGTCTCTCGTTTGACTTCATTTACAAAAAACACTCAAACACTTTATGAAGACTTCCGTGAGGGGCTGACATAACTTAGAATAAAAATCACAAATTTCTACAGCTTGAGCTACAAACTAAACTCAGCAGCAGGATCAACACTGTCTTTGGGCTGGTTATTTTACACTTACAAGAAAATCACAACCACTTTACAGCCAGCAAACATCTCCTGGGGAAACCTTAACTCTGGATCCATCACCCCATGCTACACCTGCTCCTTGTCCCATTTTTCAGCTTCCCTGTTCTTCCTTAATGATGCTATTTCCTCAGTAAGGAGTAATCTTGTCACATAGACTCTCTCTGAAAAGTTACAGTGAGTCAAAGATGCCTCATGGCAGCATCAAGAATAATAATTAATGCTATGAAAACAAAACTTCAACCACTAATTCTCTCTTAGGAGATTTAACAAATAACATTAGCTTTGAGCATAACTAAGTACATTTTAACACGGTTCTTTACAATGGGGTTCAATTACCCATAGCTGATTTTTTTTTTTCATTGTAGTCATAAATTTAATACCATACTAATGAGTCAGTGAAGAGTAAACTGATGGGTAGTTTCATTCAGACTAGAGCTGTTAAGAACATTTTCAATTAATATATTATTTCTTTTGAAAGTGCATTTTTGTCAGAGTGAAGATGGTTTGCAGTTAAATATTGATTTCAAGGACATTATCAAGAGAATGGTTTTAAAGATTCAGGATGGATTATTTGAACACCTTAGAGATGAAACAAAACAAAATTCTGTTCTTTTCCGTGCAGATCTGGTAATTTAACATAATTCTGTTTTACAAAAATGTTTGGAGAAATGTGATTTCTTCCAGCTCAAAGCAGAAAAGACTTCCAAAAACCTCTGTGAAAATGAGATCTTTAATCAGCCCTAAGACTTATTCCTTGCTCTAACTATTTGGGATATAAAGACTGCTATTGCCATTGCATTTTAACAGGTTATTTCGCCATTCCAAAACTGCTGGATATCTGTGTGCAAAGAAAGAAGCAGCAGTGGTAGACAACGCTAAATGATGCTCTGGTTGAATGTTTAAATTGTATTAATCGTGTATGGTAAATAGACTATAGTGTTTATAGACAAATGTTGATTTACTTTTGCGTCTTCATCAATAGTTTTGATCTTGTATTGATAACCCAGTTCAAGTTATATTGCTCCTCTATTAGAATGAAATACTGTAATGTTCATTAGTTTGCTATCTTCCTGAAAAAGTTTCAAGGCAATTTAAAGAAAAGTTGGCTTGGACAACACTCTAGCTAAAGGGTGAGTAAGACTGAAAAAACATACGCAGCAAAGTTAGTATTCAACACAAATCCTAAAAAGTACCAGGGAATTAAAAAACAGTTTGCATACTGGGATCAACATAAATATTTAGCAGATAGTTACAGCTAAACATTTAAAAGTAGATGTAACTGTGATCTAAAATCTGAAAAGCATTGACTGCTGAGTTCTAAATAAAATGTATGGTTTCCATCAAGAAAATATATAAATAAAGTACCCAAGTTCACCATTAACCTCAATATGACTGTAGAGATGCTCAAAAGTTCTCAAAAGTCCTTATCTCCAATAGGCAAGTATATTAAGTAGAGACTCAGGAGTCTAAATCTAGGTACCTGTATGATTTATTTAATTGCTCAAGACCTTATATTTTCCCCAGAAAGCTTAACATTGAACATTATCTCTCAGATTCAGCTGCTGGCAAAAAAAAAAATGGTTTTGCATTTTTTAATACAGTTGAGGATCATGATTCATTCTAACAGAAATCAAATAACGAAACATTTAGAAGACAGCTACACTGTTAGGCAGAAGCCTCCAGTACAATTTTTAATGCTGGACCATTTGCTGTAATACCTTAGTGCAGTCAAATACTAGTTAAAATAAAGTAGGGCTGACGTAGTGCTGAGCTCAAACTTTGCCACTGATTCCTGGACCAGAAAAACACGTCATTACAGAACACCTCTCTCTCACATCAAAGCAATTCAAAGTAAAGATCCTACTTGGTCTGTGGGCAGGCAGCACAGTTCCCTGGGATGTGCGATGTCACCTTCTGCCTCTCTGCGACTTCAAGACATTTCGGAGCACTGACAACTTACAGCTTTTTAATGCTTTTCTTTTCTATGGACAGGTGCAGGACCAGAAGGGTAAACCACAGATTAGACACCAAGCCTGTCTCCTACTAAATCAGTCCAAAACTGCCCTGGACATCAGGAAAAATAGAATAAGGACTGTATTTTGCCCCAGCATGAGACTCAGTGATGCAGCTGGATTTCTTCCCCTATTTTAGAGCTTCATTTTATGCTAAGTTAAATGTAGACCTCACCTACTGTTCATGAACAGTTTCTTTCCCCATCTTTTCTGGAAATGACATTCACACCACTTTAACAGAGACTAAATCACAGCAAAACACTGAAGCCAAACTGTGTCTGAGTAAATCAGAGCCTTATTTTGGGGATAGTCTTCCTCCTTCTGCTTTTCTCACACAAGCCACTGACTGCATACTAAGACCTGAGCAATTCCCAAGAGGCATTTGAGAGAGATTTCTGAAACCTCCACCTCTTAGAAGAATCTTTAAGCCTCTTCATTTTGAAAAACACTTAATAACAAACAAAATTCCCTTCCCCTGACACTGAGACAGAAAAAAATAAATGATGATGAATAAAATAAATGAAAGAGGTCAGAGGGTGGGGGAGTACCCTGTAAAAATGAAAAAAAAAAAAAAAAAAAAAAAAGGAAATGGAGGCAGTGGTGCAGGGAAAGCGTTGTTTATAACAAACAGTGAGATACAAAGAAAATTGGCCAGGTGAAAGCGTATGATTGTGTTACAGTGAACCCCAGTTAAATGAATATCTGACACTAAATAAATCTCTTAATAAAATTACTGCACTCTAGTCCCCTACACACTCTGCATATGTAATAAAACTCTTTAAAATGAATAGCTGATAAGGAAATGAACCTGTTCAGGGAATGAATAAACACACATTCACATATACACACAGAAATACCAAATGGTGAAACATACTCATAGTGATTATCAGACTGTTAAAATAATAACCCTGTGAAACAAATAAATCTGCCCCACAGCAAATTATGTCTCTGCTGTACTTATGGTGAAACCTTCTACAAACACCTGATAAAGGAATAAACCTGTTAAAGGAATAAATTGACTGTACAGTAAGGTTATCCGCAGATTTACACTGGACTGCAGTGATAAACCTTCTTTTTCATTAGTCCAATAGATCATAGGATATACAGTACTTACAAATGTTTCAGCATTAAATATTAGCTGGAGTGCTCTGCTGTATGTATGCATTTGGGGGCAGGGGGTCAATAAATAGACTGAATGTTGCTTCACAAAATATCTGTCAGTGTGCATTAGCAGAATACCTGATCAAGAGATGAGCTGGCTGTAAAATACCCCCTGCACACCTGAACTTCCAGAACAAACACTACTGGCAGCCTGGGGCTCAGTGGGTCTAAAATTCATATGAGTTACTTAGATTTAACCCCATGCACCCAGGATTTTTTTTAATTTATATGTAGTGAGGCCACAATACATTTTTCTGCTGGTACCTTTCTAGTTACGCACTACCAAAATATTTGCCAGACCTCATGCTAGAGAATTCTGCCAGGCTTTGAAGCATCAAGTGCAAGAGATGTGGATATCAAAGGCTACAGAAGAGCTACATCCATGGCTCATATCATGTCCTTGCATTGCTTCTACACAATGAAAAGGATAAGGGGAATCAGAACCAGGTCCCTGCCACATCCTGCAGGGAGGCTAGAGCTGCCACTTGCAGATGACGCTGGCCTGCTCAGGCTATAACTAGAATGAAAAGGCTAATGCTGCAGGGGTGCTCCTTTTCTGGCTGCCTAAAGCTTCTGGGATATTCTGTACTCTATGACACTATACAGTATTTCTCCTAGGGTGGCCCAGAGAGAGCAGCCAGTGAGGCAGTTGGATCTGGGGCAAGGGTAGGACATACCATGGGACTAATTCACTTATTGCAGTTGTGAATGGAGAATTGGTGTGCAGGGGTGTAAGTGAAAATACCATACAATTTTTCCTACAAAGAGGCAGAAGGAAGTATTTTCCTCAGGAAAAGCCAAAATCAACATTATTGGATGACCAATTGGATGAGCCCCACATTGAATATGGACTGACTTGAAGGTCAGCAAAAAAATATTCAGGACTAGCCAGCCAAAATGAAGACAGTACCAACCCCATTTTGGGATCAAAATTTCTGCTTTAGGTGGCAACATTTGAGACACATTCAGAACAAGAAGGAGCCATACAGAGGCAGAGCATCCTCTGGCTTGTCCCGCAGCCATCCCTTCTCATGCAGTCCTTTTCCAAAAAAATTGCTTTTGCTAGGTTCAAGCATTGTTGTACAAGTCACATAAATAGGTTTAAGAAAATAAAAATAAAAACCTACAAAAAATATTGAAAGCTAGGCATGTTTAAATTCCAAAGGAACTCAGACAAGCAAGCCTCCATCCTTGATGGGCCTGTTCACTCAGCTCTATCCCAAAGACTGAGGTAAAGAAATAGCAAAAGAAAGGGAAAAAACTTCTATGTTCTTTCCAGTGTTTCAGAAAAGGGGAGGGACAAGCAAGTAATGTGGAGAACAACTAAGATGAAATGTGATGTTGAAATGAATAAGTAAGTTCATTATATTCTACAACACGATAAGACTTTGCAGGCCTGATTACAACATTAAGGGACGGTGCAGCAATATTATAAATTACAGGGTGAAGCACTCCTGTTTCTGTCTCTATATTTCTAAGGTGGGAGAAGTTAATTATTTTTATAGGTCTAGATATTGCAAGGATGAGGATATCAGAATATCTTGTCATCAAGTCTAAAGACAGCAGTGCAGAAGAGGCGGAGGGAAAGGGGGGAATCACCCCATTTAAAGAAAATTATTATAAAAATACTAAAAATGATATATAGATTTTTTGACCTACATCCATCATTTTTACATGTCTAGGTACTTCATGCCTTGTCTCCATAAACCATCATTCTGTTATTTTTCATGAGGCTGAGAGTAAATGGCCAAAGGCTCAGGACTTGAAAGTAAGAAAATTAAATAAATACATATGTAAATACAATCAAAATGAGCAAAAAGGTTAATGGGAATTTGTATGATTTTATTATTATTAAGCAACACAGGGAGAAGAACAGCATTTCTAGCACTCTAAGTGGCCTCTGGTACAATCAGTAACCCTGAAGTATATTCAGCAATCTTTTTTTTTTTTTTTTTCAATTGCCCACCGCAGCCTATATTACAAATACATAAATCATAATGTTTCAACAAAAGCAAAATTTAATTTTCTCCTTTCAGCCGTTATCTGGGCCGGGTGGTATATGGCAGGCTGCGGCCGAGTCATTTATTACACTTGCTGAATGGATAATGGCAGGGAGAGTCTATTATACCCAGCTTTGTTAGGGCTTTGAATGTGCTACTGAAACCTGTGGCAGTCTAAATCTCTTTACATCTGTAATAGATACACAGCACTCTATTATTTCATGCCAGAGCAAAATTAAATAGTTGTGTGTAGGGGGAGGCGGGGAGAGTAGGGCTGGGGGGAAGCAGAGGGGCTCTGGGGATGGAGCAGGGCATTTTGCTGAAAATGCGTTAAAAGCAGCAGTGTTTCCAGGGCTATTGCTCATCATGCAGACCCATTTTGTGGTGCTCTTGAAGACACCTGCCTTAAGGGGTAATAACTGTGCTCAGCTCATGCAATTAGATTCACAGCCCCTTCTGGAGGGATGTTTTGCAGAGTTTTAGGATAACACAACCCTTGCCTGCCCAGCCTTGGTGCAGCACAATAAGACCTGTGCTTGTTACCATGTCACTCCATTTTTTTGAGGGTATTTGGTTCATATTTTTAACAGCCAGTGTTAACTGGCACCACTCGCATTACCACCTTTACTGCAGGCGTCCCACATGGGGAAGGAGATGTGGAAGGAGTTTGCACCTGAAGCTGGTGGCTGCAGCACAGTGACCAGGGCTGTGGGCTGCAGAAGGGTCTCCTCTCCTTCCCTGCATGTCAGCACCAGCTGCTCCTCACTCTCCCATCAGCCTGATTGCCAAGGGCCTGCAGGCAGCCTGGCACCTCCATTATCAGCTCCTCACTAATTGCATGTCCAGCAGCCTACCGTACCTGCAGCCCAGGCTCTGCCTGCAGCAGAGGTGCATGCTGGCTTCCTACCAGCACAAATGCACAAAGCCGGGAGGCCAAATTAACTCTGCTTATTATCCAGCGTGGGCCAAGATGGTTATAAAAATGAAGGGCAGTTTTGTTAGAGCAGCAAGGGGTTACTTTAGTTATTGAAACTATTGCCTTCTTGACAAGTGAAACAGTTATGAAATGGAAGGCAGAAGGTGAAGCTTTCTGTGACAGTGTTGCTAATATCCTTCTGGAGGTGTTTATAGCAACATCAGTTTCTGGTGTTATACCATTCCTGTTCTGACCAGAGATGGTATAGGCACATAATTACAAGGAACAAAATTCACACTATAGACACCATACCTGGGGCTATCCCAGTGCACGTTGAACAAATCTGCTATGCACTCATAGCAGAGCCATGATCACAACCTTTCCACAGTGCTACAAAGGGAAAAATGAGGACCTCCCCCCACTAGCTGTTTGAGACTTTATGAAATGCAAGCCCTGGGTTGTATCTGAGATACCACTGTGATGCCCCGGGATACCTCAGCTGTCCAACAGGACTTTGCACACATGCAGAAGATGCACGTGACAGACCAGCCTGATGCATATGGTTGTGTTTCCCTCTGGTGGCTGGGATCAGTGGCTGTGGAAATCTCTCCCACACCTGTCTCCACGATGTCCTCTAGTGTATGTAGTAGAGATCCACATCACAAACATGGTATCTCTGCACATGAAGTGGTTTTCGTTAAATGGGTATATCTCCAAGAGAATATACTGCAACCTCCAATGGTGCTAAAGTTTGGGCCTCTAAGCAAAAGTCACAAAAAATCAGCTTCTTAAGAATACATTGCTGCTCAACAGCCTTTTTCAAGACAGTGAGCAAAGAGCGTGGTGTCTTGAAGCAAATATAACGGGCCAACCAAACATCTGCCACCCTACATCCATGTGAACATGACTGGGTTAACATAGCAATGCCCTTTGCTGTGCACAGGAGACCCAAAGACAAGCAACTCAGGGACAAAATATCAAGTTGCACTGCTGTTAGCCCCAAACAATCTTATTACTCCCCCCAATAAGAAAATGATAAAAAATAAAGAGTTTATCCTTTAGCTCCCCATAACTCTATTATCAGGCAAGAATAAGCAAGACTTGCTGCCGTACTTGTAATAGCATTGTCCTCCTCTCAGATAACAAGAAGAGACTTACCCCATCCTCCTACCTGCCAAATCTTCCACCAATCTCAAACGAGAGGATTAAAACTGCTACTGGGTGAGGCTGCAGTTGCTCGGTGCCTGCTCGCTTTTTAAAAAGCCGTCTTATCTATACTCAAAGAAGTAAAGGCTCTTCCCTTGATGTGTCGCTTTGTTATCGTGTACGGGCTCTTTCGCCATCACACTTCTGAGGCAGATTGATTCAATCTGCAGATAGCAATGCCCCACTCCCTGGAGGAGCCGAAAGCCCCACAGCTCCCAGTGTTCCAGCACAGAGGTTTGTTCTGTTATCATTAGAAGGGTTCGCGCAGGAGATGAGGTTGTTTAGTGGTCTTCATTTGGAAACTGATCTGGGGAGAAGGAGGGTTATTTCCTCAATTTTCAGAGAAAATCTGTTGGCTGACTTTTGGTCAATGAGTCCCATTTGTTTCCTTGCTCTGAGGCAAGAAGGAGTACCCCTTCCAGAGATTAAAACCTGCTTGTTTATGTTGCTTGCCATTAACAAGACTTGCACCTTGGTTGTTATACTGTGCTGGGCTTAGTCCAAGGTCCCTTGAAAGTGAACCCCCACAGGGTTCACTGATGAGCTACAGTGAGGAGAGGAAAGCAGGCATGTTTGCCTCTTGGATTTTTCCTTCCCTTTCCATAACAACTGCATACATCCAGCACTAATGACTGGATGACCCAAATTACCTTGACTAGCAAATTAGCATTTTGGCCGGAGACTCTCTTGCACACACAGCCTCACTACAAACAAATCAGCAATAGCTTAGCTTTCATCTAAAACCATATTTTGATCCTTCCCAGATGCAGAACTGTAGTTAGATTGAAAAACAGGGCTCCTTAGAGTGTCACTGGTGCTCCTCTGAGGTACCAGAACTCAGCCCTGAGTTGGCAAGACCTTTGGGACAGGTTTGCTGCATATCTTGAGTTTTTCAAAGGGAAGCACACAGACAGGATTTGAACAATTAATGTTTGAAGTCAGCAATATGTGTTATGTCAGGCTATACAAAGTAGTTCTAACCTGAATTCAACATTCAAAAAAGTCCTTTTGCATCAGATACTTTTGAATTTGCACCAACTTTGTGCTTCTAATTCATGAAATACCTGAAGGAGAAACACCATAGGTCATGGAGAAAACAAACTGTTCTTGTTGATAAGCTTATAGACTCTTAAATCTCTACAAGGCAACTCCACCTTCATAGTGATACTTGAGACTACTTGGGCATCTAATTAGGGTTTTATGAATTTGGTACTATCCTGACAGAAAGGTGAGATATCTGGGATCTGAACACCTCCTGCCTTGCTAAAACAAACAAACAAACAAACAAACAAACATAAAATTAAAAAATAAAATAAAAATAAAAATAAAGGGTACTACTCCTTCAGAAACCATGAGGAGCCTTTTTTTTTGAGTCCGACTACTTCAGAAAAAGATGCAGCAAAACAGAAAAGGATAATCTGCCACAGCATGAAAGTTAACACCCCTTTGCAAGCTCCTCTTTTATGACAATATGCTATTAATCTTTGAAGCATTCTTTTTGTCTTTTTAAATGCTCAGTGTTTTGTGAACCTTTCTAATTTGTTGTCAATGACATCCTGTAGCAATGAGCTCCAAAAAATAACTGCTCTGCAGGAACTTTCTTTTTTGGTTATGTGAGAGCTAACCTTCTTTTCACAGAACATCACCTTATTCCCCTGTTATGAAAATAAGATGTCGACAGAATATTTCCCCTACATATTACACACTTTTGTCAAGTCTTCTCTTATTCATCTCTTCTCTGATATAAATGGCTTGAATCTTCATATATAAAAGGTGTACCGAATCCCAAATCATTTACACAAACCTTTACTTAACTTTTAACTACACTTGAAATTTTTGTTAAGGATAACCAGAACTCAATGATATCTATAGCTATCATACATATTTTTATATTATACACAGAACTGAAACATGTTTATATTATACACAAAATTGAAATTAGTTGATGTGCCTTGACAGCAAAAGACTAAGAAGGAATGGGCCACGTTGGTTAATTAGCTTTCCGCCTCACTTGATACCCTTTCAGGGAAGAGTTCTGGTATAATGAGAAACCATCAATGAAACTGCTCTGGTAACCCAGCTGCTGGCCTAGCAGAGGACCCAGTGCATCACAGAATAAAGATGTTTGACCAGGGCTCCAGAAATTTGGCAGGGATGTGATGTAAACATTTGTCAGAGCTGGGGCATCTCTGTAAGCAGATCTCCTATAAAAGGGCTAGGTCAGCTTTACAAGCTTGCAGGATTTTTGTCTCATTACCTAGTATGTCATACATAAGTACAATAGGAACATTTACAACTGTAAAGGAATCTAGAGGCTGGTGGCCCCCAAGTTCATTTGGAAGTCAATGGAAACTGAGAACTTGTTTGCCTTCTCCATCTTCAGACATTAAAGACATCCCATCTGTACCTCATGGTGTATGATATTAAAAATCTTTTTTATTTGGCACTCTGATAATAGCCTCAGTCTCACAGAAGATTGCACTGCCCTCATCCTCAGCACTATGCGGACACCCAGAAAATGAAAAGATGGTCTTGTATTTTGTTTTCTAAAGCAACAAGAAAGGCAAAACACAGGATAAAACATATACGCACACGCATAATCACATAGAGAGTTCAACTGATATGAGAAAGATTAGCAACCAACCTAGATATTGAACCTCAGTTCCCAATTTCTCAACAGGAAACACACAAATGTAGAGCTCAGTCCCTTGTATTTCATTTCCCCCAGTGAGAACACAAAGTCAATTTTTTTAAACATATGAATTTTAAAAGAAATATGAGCACACTGATAACACACAAACATGATTTTTCAAATGAATGTAGTAGCAAAGATAAAAGCAGACGTTCTAAAAGAAATGCTGCTGATGTTAACCGCGGTTGGAGCAATGATCTAAGGATCAGAGCCACTTGCCTTCTGTTTGCAAGGCTTATGTAGGTCCCATAGGAGCTTCCATTTAAATAGGGGAGGGATTTCATCTCTGAACAAGGCTAATGTCAGATGTAGCTGACACACAAGGGGTAAAGGTTATAATTTCATGAGGCATGAATGTTTTTTTAATTTCAACCAATTAAATTAAACTCTCAGTTTGAGGCCCATAGTGCATGGTCCCTGAAATGACCGTTTACCATACACATCAGATACTCAAGAGGTTTCCTTTTCTATGTTATGTCTTCAGCCCAATGACTAGATGAAAAGAAATCACTGAAGCGTGAGCTCTATAGCAATATAAAATAAAATCAGAGATGAAGGCTTCGTAGGGTTATTTTTTAATGCTGTTACATTGCTTAGTTAATTTCAAAGCTACATGCTCAAACCCATGTTTTCTGTTGAGTCCCTTTAGACCATAGGGAAAGAACTTATTATGCAGATCTGTAATTAGTTCTTTGTAGGGGAAATTAAGCAGTTTACATTACCTGGGGTTAAGCAAAGGGCTACCTTCCAGCTTACACAAGGCTCCTTCTCAGCTGTATCCAAAGAAACATGCTTTCATCTTTTCTGGACTAAATGAAATGGTTGAATAAGAAATTTGCAATATTTCTGAGATTCGCAGGAAGTTTGGGACCCGTTCCCCCTCCTCCCTGCCACACCATGGATTTCAAAAGTCGCACAGAGTTTCAGGGCTCCAACAGTAAAGCTTAAAGACACCTCTCCAATTGCTCTGTCAGCTGCAGACCCTGGTTTCATGAACACATGTCTACAAGGAGACATTTCCATTTTTGCAGCTTTCCCATGAGGCTTTACCCACTTATTACTAATGGCAAATATTAATGCAAAGTTATTGACCCAAATCACAAGATATTTGTATTGCAGCTCTTCCATGCATTTCAACACCAAAAACCTTCAGACTCATGGGCAATGCCAATTCCTTACCAGCAAAGAACTGAAAGGAAAATAAAACAAGTAATCCTTGCATCAACATTTTCTTCTAGACAAGTTCACCACATTTCCTACAACAATACCTCCGAAATACCAACGTGTGAAGACTACAACTGAGGAAACCACCGTATGCCAAGTGGTTTGGCACCTCACAAAAAAAAAAAAAAAAAAGATGCATAATACTTGGACGGAGAATCTCAAAAGCACCCGGTAGCTCAGTAAACAAGAAACTGGAAAATATTCCCATCTCTCTCACAAGGTTGCAACATGACCATGAGCATGTCATTCTGACTTACCATGCATCCCATTTTACAGGTAGAAAAACTGAGGTGATAATTTTCTTTTGAAATTAAAAGCCATAGAAGAGGTATTTGTGTTAGTACTACTAATGTACTTCAGTACTACTGAAGGAACAACACTTTTTTTTCCCACATAAAGAATAGGCTATATTCAGTGGTACTGGTAAATGTTGTATTGATCTTACATCTTCACTGCTATAGAAATCTTTCAAAACAAAAACCATACAGACTATGTCCAAATATATACTAAAGCTGGTATTTCATTTTTATGTCCCTGAATTTTCAAGAGAAGAATCAACTATTGTAGCATAATAAGAAGCTCCAGTGCTGAGGAAGGTCTGAGACAGAAAACTACTGATTAGAGGGAAGCTCTAGGACTTCTGAGGGAAATTTTCATGAGCTGTCATTGGATCACATAATAATTTTTGTTCAGCTTTTATTCTGAGGTAAGTCATACAAGGTTCTGGGCATTCAGGTGCTAGCAATTGCATAAACTTACAGTAAATCACAGGCCTCTCCCAGAACTGCATAAGAGAGATTTCAGAGTTTGATTTAGCAATCAAAAATGAGTTTTGCTTGGAACAACAGGGAATCTTTCCTTTTGGAAATGGGGCAAAAAGCGAAACTCCGTGGAGATTTGCAACCAACACTGACATTAAAAATAATAATAATAATAAATAAATAAAGAGAGAGAGAATTAAAAAAAAAAAATCAATAAACACAATTTTGGTTCCATTTTAACAAAAAACAGAATTTGGTATTATATTAAGGAGTCCCTGTAGGGCCCTAAAAGAGATAGGTGACCAGGGAGCAAATATATCTTTTCTCACCCCTAAACATCTGCACTACATCAGTCCCACTTTAATTCCCACTTCTCAAAGTATTTGCATTACAACATAGAGGATTACAGAAGAAAAATACTGGCAATAGCAGGTAATGGAATATAAAGACTTTCACCTCTGGGTCATCAATTAAAATCCAGTCCCAATTGGTAGTGACTAAACATCATTACCTTCTGATAGCTGTTCAATTGCATATTTGAAATGGAGTTTCAGCTCTCCAAGCACTGCAAAAGCCCCTGCTGGGGCTCACACAAGCTGGTCTACATGCTAGTGATTTTAGAAAAAGCCCTAGAGAACCGAGACCACATGGAGAATAGAGATCACGCTGGGGTTCACTGGTTTGGTCTCAAAACCCTTCCCTCACTCCCCTTCTCACAAACTCTGATTAATTATGTTGCTGTGTACTGCTCTTCCCAGCCCTAATGTATGCAGTCCTCTGCCTCAGTCTCCCTCAGGAGGACCGGAGGAACTGGGCTAGATGCAGAAGAGCATAAAGCAGATGCTCTGATGATAAAAGAATTTCTTATTCTTCCTCCCTTGCTGCATCTAGGGCAGAACTGGAGAGCTGGAGACCAAAGATATTTTTCCTTCTCCACTTCTCCTCAGTCCTGCTCAAGAGCCACACTGGTATCTGGTACAGCTTGCACTTACCTCATATTGAGTTTCTCACTACAAAGTACTCAAGATAGTGCTGCAGTGATGGTGATTGCTGGTCATCTCATCCAACTTACCTGCAGGGAAAGAACCAGTCAGATGAGCTGCTGGTTCCAAGTAGGTACAGAAACAGGTTACAAGATATGGGACAACAAGAAGACACAGTCTTGCAGAACACATGATGGCTCCTGATGTTTCAGGACAAAGATAGTTTCAACCACCAACAGGGGTGGAATGGTATTTTACTCTACTTCTGCTTTATGCAGGTGCCAAGCCTGAAAAGATAAGATATTTTGTAAATCCTGTTCTATAAATCAGTGTGGACAACAGCTAAAAATGGTGCCTATAACACAAATACTCCAGTAGCTAAAATTCTCTGTGCAGACAATCAGTGTGCTCAGCCAGAGGGGAGGGGTAGGAGAAAGTCTAACTTACACCAATGTAGATTCCCTCTAGATTCCTCTCTTTAACTGGCCTGACCTTTTCTAAAAGGGTTACATCACACACAGACCTCAGCTATTACCCCCTGAACACTATTTTCTTTGCTGTGAAAACCTCACAGAAATAATCCCACGACGAACCTTGTTCTGCAAGCCATTCGCAAGCAGGATTGGGCCACTTACAAGTTTCTGCCAAGAGTGAACAGGGAAGTCATATCCCTCTAGCCTATATTATTTCTTCGAATAGATTCACAATCTGGGAAGGAGCCAGAGATCCTAAACAAAGATAAGGTGTAAAGAGGTGGACAAGACATTAAAGAAATAAAATCCATATCAGGGCAATAATGGTCATAAAGCAATAAGGTGGATGTATAATAGTTCCTGGACTTTTAATTTGTGACTAATTTGTTGCACAATGAGGTTGCAATTTTCTAATTGTGATTGCCATTTTAATTTTACTCATGGCTGTGCAACTAACAATGTATAGTCTAGTAATTAAAATTAATTGTACCTTCACCTGCATATTTCTATTAGGCTGTTAAATTTAGTTGGTAGGCTCAATGATTTTGTTCTCTGAGAGATGCTGAATTCATTTCAGTGAGCCCAATTATGTTACACTCTGTAATTCCCGTATGAAAAACAAGCATTTTACTTTGATATGAGAAGTTGCTACAATCCCATTTCTAAAATTGCATATGCAGAACAAGAGTGCAGGCTGACAGGAGATATGTGGAAGGGTATTTCTTTCTCTTTAAAAATAGCCTATTTATGGGATACCTCTTACAAAACTAGCAATTACAGCCCCTAGGAATAAATCCTATAAAAAATCAACTAGATAGTCACCATTCAATTAATTTCATGAACAATTAACAGATGTCTCCCTAACCACACTCATGGCTTAAATCCAATCAGAATTTTATGGCAAGCTATACCAGCCATATTTGAAGCAATGGGAACATGGTAACAGAATAGGTTGCTTCAATGTGCAGACAAAACTATGAAAACCCATACTGTCACATAATATCATTTAAAGTCATGACCCAAATTTCCAGAATCAATACCACTTTGAACCTTCTGTTCTCCAGAAAAGGGCATTCTTCAGTTTTACATAGTGGCCAGACTATACCAACTGCCTGGCAAATCCACAAATTATATCAAAATAGTCCATAATTACTTTATTATTGGTAGTGATATATTTCAAAGTGACTCATATTACTTTCTAGACCTCAGCAGCAGCAACCCAAAGCAACTACTCTTAAACTCTACAGTGTTTTATAGATCTATCCTTGTAGTCCCAAGTGAGGAAGTTGACCTGTGTTCCCTGAAGACACAAATATGAATTAAAACCAAAAACTGGGCCAAACCTTCAAGCTTGAGATTGCACAATCAAGACCTTCCAAATACTAAAGACAAAAGGGTCCGATCACTGGAGTTGCTAATCACCAAATTAAATCACCATTTATCACCCCACAGTGTTAGATTGTGACTTTCTAAGACTGTTCCCGTACTGTAACAGACATGGCACGCTTGCCAACAGAGAAGCTCCCTGATAAAAGAGCTTGCAATTTAATTGTAGGAAGACAATTACTGTGCAAAAGGTGAGTCCAAACAGTTTTAGCATGTCGAAGTCTGGTTTTACTTGTTGTGACCTTGAGTCTCTGAAAATACAAGACAAAAGGAAGGTGAAATATATCCTCTGTTATCTTAATATTACTCTCTGGAAGCCAAGATGGAGCAGTTATATCGTAGCCAGCCTTCACCAGCCAAAAGAAAAACTAAAACTACAAAGTTGTCAACAAGCTAGAAAACAACCTTCCTCTATGGGGAGAATCAAAGGAGGAAGTAGAAATATGACTTCTCTAATAATGAACATCCCAATTTAAAGGCAAACAATCTTGATATTTTGGCCCTTTTTGGTTATTTATGAGTCAACAGTTGAATAAAAATCTCCACTTGGTTTGCCAGCCCAGCTCACAGGCTTGGAAAAGGGGCTGTCTGAAGCACACTGAAATATACAGCAAAGGAAACAAATAGGCAAAAAACATTTAAATTGAGTTTAACCATTTAAAGCTTTAAAAGGAATTGTCCTTGAGAAAGGGAAGATTTTAAACTCATCCTCGTCAAATATGTTTTCATCTTATCCCTGTGTTAAGGTGTGGGTTATCATTATGACTCAACTTACAAAATCAGCGTTAAATCACTTGCAACTCACTTTTGTCTAAAGCATTGCTCCTTCATCCGTCTGGCATAAAAACAGTTTACTGTGAACTGAATTGCAACAAATCCCTTTGAAATGTGGTGTTTTGTTTTGTTTTGTTTTATATACCCTTTATTACAATTTTTCCCATATAAACCATTGTTTAATAACAACAGGATCTTTTCATAACACTCAGAATAATTGGCTATTTTGGATGATATTATCAAGACTGTTTAATGTGGTTGGGTGAGTGACTGTTATTCATGCAATTCCCTATTAGCCCCTTGACCTGGATCATTGCTGGAGCAAGTTTTATGAGCTTAATTGCATTCGCCCTCCTCCCCTCCCCCCTTCCTGTGTAAATTAGTCTGTACAAATAGAATTTCCTAGTTATTGTGCATCATCTCTAGAGATCTTCACAGTTAGAAAACTGTATTCAAACAACAGCAACAACAAAAGACCAAACTCCATCTGTATTTGCTAAACTGTGTGAAGCTGAAAAATAAACCAGACAAATCATACTAGCTATTGTCATTTTATTAAATGGAAAAAAGGGTTGTGTTGATTAAGACATTGTACGTGGCCAGACAAAGTAAAAAATCCAGGAGAGATGATGGAGACAGAGACTGAAAGCTTTTACAGTACTGGAAATTACAAAGCTTCCTATGGGGGTCTGTATTTGTTATAAGATGGGTTGTTATCTCCAATCTAAAAGCAACCTTGATAAAGTATCTTTTGACACTTTTACTGCTCCTTTAAATGAAATATTCCCTATATCTTCAAGAATCAGCTTGAGTGGAATTGACTCGGTAGCTCAGCTTTAGAAAGACAGGGGAAACATTTTCTAATTTAAAAGAAATTTGAGAAAATAGTTCCATTCCCCTCTCTATTATCTAGCCATTCTGGAGCTTGGGTTTCTGAAACATCAACATGCACAGTTTGCTTTACAATCCTTCTGCAGAAATTAGCTGACACCCATCAATGTAGATAACAGAAAGCTGTGGCATTAACACTTGAGAGTGCATTAATCTTTCCCAAATTAAAATCTGCACCACAGCATTTAAGATTGAGGCCACCATGGTTCAGTGCTGTTTGACCGCCAATTTTGATAAAAGTGTTTTAAGAGAGGTGAGACGTAGATAAATTGCCCGTGCTTACACAACAGCAGCGAGGGTAAGTGTTCAGTCTATTGGCTGCCATCATAGCAGGGTGTCACTGGTGTTTGCATGTTTACATAAAGTGCAAAACAGAAGGAAAAGCAATACTTCACCCTATATTTCTTGGAGGTGACACCAATATTATATTTCATCGGTAGGAGACAAATATACTTTCACATTTGAGTATGGGAAGATAAAGGCACCTTTGGTTGTAAAACAAATGAATATTCTTCCCAAGCTCCCCAGCTACTTACTTTCTCTTGAGTTTAAAGCAATCTGCCTGCACCAAGCGGGTGAGTTAAGCCTTAGAGATAACACCCACATGTAGTTCTTGATCCAAGCCTGTTATGAAATAAGCTTTCCGTTTGACACATAGTCAGAAAAGCATTTGCCACATAATGCACCTTGCATTTGCCCGAGTTCTGCTGGCCTCAAGAGTGATGTGGATCACAAAATGGATTTGAGACTAAAATTTGGCCCTTTTTGTTTTACTGTGTTGCTGCCTTATATATACTCAAAGCTTCTTTGACTTGTGGGTTATTTGCATCCCAAAGACATGAGAGGGCAGAGGAAAGCTCCATCTGCTTGGCAGGACCTAGATCAGGCCTGAGGAAGAGGGGAGCTAGTGATAAACCCGCAGCAGCTGGTCAGCCACCCAGAGGATTTGTACCTTGATTTCTGCACCCACATGGCCTGGTGCATGCCAGCCTGCATCAAGATCTCTGCCTACAGAGTTATTTGGGCACGTAGGTGATACTGGTTTCAAATCAGATTGTCTGTTCCTGCTGTGAACTAAAGCCTCAGAAGAAATGTTAATTGCAGAAAGTGTAAGTATAAGAATGTAAGTAGGAAGCTGGTGCTAACAGCCTGATCAGTGGACATGAACCTGGAAGTCAAAACCCCAAATCCTCTCTCTGCCACCTGAGCAAGTCCTGCCACTTCTCTGTACTTCTTGGACTATCTTTTATCTCCTGACTAAACCACAGGCACAGTGACCATCCTTCAGAGGATGTACAGCACGGAGTGGCCAGGGCTTTGTCTCAGGCTTTCTTAACGGTGTTTCAGATGTCCCACAGCCCTGGCCCAAATCTCCAGGTTGTATCACTGCTAATATGTAGACCACACATCTTTTCTGTTGACTCTGTTGCAAAGGTTTTTATATGAGTATTCTGAGGTTTACAGCAAAACTTCCAGCCCATAAAAAAATCAGAGATCTTTGAAATAACAACAATGTGGCCCCTGTGGTTTGCAGGTACTATTTCCCTGCTGGCCATAAGAAAAATGTGGGAACTCTCCTGGACTTTTTATTTGAAAGTCATTTCCTGGGTTGTTCCTGGTATTTCCAGATGGCTCCAAGGTCTCAGGTTCCTATCATATTTCATATTAAATTTGAAAAACTGTTTGCATCCCATAGCTCAAACAGCTCTGTAACAACATGAATTACAAACAGAACTATGAACATGTAATTTCCCAGACCCTGAAAGCTATGCTTGTCCTGCGATAACTAGGATTTTTATGTACTATATTACATGGTTTCCCTCCTTGTCTTAATACAGTCTAATGAGGTGAAATATTATAAATTAAAAGGAGATAATCCCCTTCCCCGAGTTATTCATCTACCAATGAAATTCACAGTAAAATACTGTCAACCTACTATTTTGATTCCCTTCAAAATTTGAGGAACAATTAAAGCCATTAATCTAATTATGATATGATTACCACTTACTACAGTAGGCAGAAAAGCAAGCACCCTTATCTGGTATTACATCCATGAAAATACATACACATCTGAATTGGGGGCAGTGGAATGGAATAGCCATATCGCTTTACGAGGTGAAAACGGATCCATTTTTTAAGCAAGAAATCAGTGCCTGAGGCAAACATCGCAAAATAGTATTTTGCTTCTTCACATATAATTGGCTTCTCCAGGAGAAGCTGTAGGGATGCTGGCCAGGCCAGAATGGGAGTGTACTGCCAAGGACTTGTCACAGGGAAATGGGACCCCAAGCTCCAACCTTGGTCTTTGCTGATGACTGAGAGCTGATGTCTACGTTCATGGAACTGAGCTGTGAGGTAAAAAGCCAGGGACCGAGTCCCTCATGTCAGATAATTGCTGGCTTGTCATAGCCAAATCATTTCACTGCCTCAGCATCAGCCCTCCCCCATCAAACTGATAGCACTACTTGCCAAAAACATAATGGAGTTATGAAAAGTAAAAATCTGTGAACATTTTGATATGTCCCAGTGGAAATCACTGTGAATACATAAGATATAAATGTAAACTCTGAAATAATCTGTTTAGGAGAAACTAAAAATTAGCTGAATCATCAAGAATAAAGACCATCTCATCAAAGCTTTCACCTTGAAAGAACTTTGCCTTCAGGCAAACTCATCCTGTGCCAGTTTGACTGCTGAACCATCAAATCCTGTGTCCAAAATCATTCTTCACCATCTTTATTATTTTCCATCTACATTTATAATAATGCATGTAAGCAGACAAATCAAATTAGAGTGAGTTTGAGTATAAAAGCATTTAACAGTAAAGTAGCCAGGTTGAGGTAAGGCATTCGTGCCTTGAATCATATGTTGGACTTCATCAAATGGATGCATTACAGCAACAAGTAGGGTAAAAAATGTTATGAATCATGCTTTGGCCCTTAGGGTTCACAACAGCTTAAGAAATCAGAGAAAAAACACAGGCTTAACAAATTAATATGAGAACCACAAGGTAACCATGAGAGAATTATGATCAGTTCTCCACAAAACCACAGCAGCATTGAGAAATTATACTTCCCATCATCTCAGGTTGGCAGCACATGCTGTCACATATTGGAAGATGACCCATGTCCCTGGTTCGTTCCGTCCATTAGTTCCCATCTGACCAAAATAAATCCAGCATAACTTGGCACAAAAGCCACCAGCTCCCAGCATACTATGGGCAGTCCAGAAAGCAAACCCTGAGCAACTTGCAGGTCTTGCTTCGAGGTACCTGGTGAAAGTCTGCTGTGGAATGAGGTCAACGAGGCTGACATCTAAATGGCAATCCGGCTGACCCAGAAACTACTGCCTGTTCACTGCATTTCAAGAGAAGTTGAGTTAGAAATGTCAGTCTTCATTTTATAGATAGTCCATGGTTTAAATCCTGGATTACTTCCAGGTCACCTAAAACTTTGAGATGAAGACAATGGTCAAGAACTTTGCTCTTCTGAGTCATGGAAACATGTTGTGTCAAGGTAGATAATGCAAGATTATAGAGCCCTCTCCAAAGCCAAGGAAAGGCAGCAGAGTAAAATCCTTACATGAGCTATGGACCTGTAGAAAATTCATCACCTTCAGAAGCCAAATGTATTTCTTTGGGCCTACTTGAAAATAAACACTACCTGATTATTTGAAAAACAAGAGCAAAATAATAGGCTGCATTGCATGCACAAACTTCAAGCTGAGGTTTGAAACAAACAAACAGAGCAAATAAATTCTTTATGATGTGTTTGGTCACGTTATAGAAAATATTACTGGAATTTACTACAGTAAAAGGTGAAAAGTGAAAAAAAGGGTAAGTAGAAAAGGGAAAACAGGGAAAAGGTCTGTAGCTGTCCCTTAGTTACAGCATAGCCAGACATATTACATCTGAAGACAGCTTAGACTTTTCTGTATTTGTTGGGGCTCTTTTTCACTTGAAAACCAAACTAAATTTAACTGAAAAGAACGCATATTGCTTTCTATCTCTGGGGATCTTGTGAGAGCTCACAAGGGCTGCTAAAGCCAAGTGGTGATAATACGACTCCTAGAAATGGTTTGGTTCAATTTGGAGATTTGATTCACAACACAAAAGCACAGAGTAAAGCAGATGCTATCAGCCTGTGTTGATTAGACAGGGCAATGTGATATCAATTATTATATTTTTTATTTGAAGCCCGCACACTGATCTGACTAATCTGTCGTATTAGGAGCCCACGCCTGAATAATTAGGCAACCTATATAAATCATTAAACTGAACCATCCATCTGAAGAAGGGAAGGATAACCAAAAGGACACCAACCAGGTGCAGAGAGACAGCAGGACACCCCAGCAAATCAGACTGACAGGAATCCTGCAGAAATGGAAACCTGGATTGTATGAGAATTTGTCTGAATGGACTGTGCTAGTAAGAGTAATTGTTAACACCTGTAATTGTAATTTATTATTTCATTAGAAGTTTCATCACATTCCCTGTTATACCTCTGAGATTCCTCACCTGCAAGACAGAGCTCTGGCTGGGGTCTGACATGGGCTGTGGGACTGAGAAGATGCAATTTGCCTCTCCAGATGGATTCCCAGGAGAAAAAGCACACCTGTCATGCAGGTCATTGTAGCAACACCTTAACTGGTTGGGACTGAACATAGTGAGGAGGACAAGATGAAATAACATGGAGTCAGGCCTGTTCACATGTCTGTGTAAGAAATGCCAATTACAGGTAAGAAATTGGGGCTGCATCCTGAGAGGTGCTGCTGAGCACCCCATAGCAAAGCACTTGAGTAAGGACTTAGGTTCTATCATATATATAGCTGCAGGGACAGTCTGCAACAACCCAGAAATCTAGAGCAATCAGAAACACCAAAAATAATTCATATTAATTCACACAACAACAGATATGTACCCCTAAGTCGAATACAGACTTGCAAACCATTCTTGAATAGAGGCACAGTTCTCCCTCTGAGCAGCCAGGGATCCCTGCAGGAACTTCTGAGGCTGAGTTTTAGCTCAGCCTAGTTACAAATAATGTTACTCATTGCAGTTATATACAAGCAACCCGCATGTGCCTGATGTATGGAGGGTAGGGATGCAGTTGTTAAATCCAAGCAGCAGCTAGGCTTTAAAGATTTGCAATTGCACAAAAAGCACTGATAAAGAACAGTTGATTTCTCTCATTATGTAAAATGTAGCCACTCTTGTCTTGACCGAAGAGGTAAGAGCATATGATTTCCTGCTACTTACAGGTCGTTTGGCTGAAAAATACAGTCCCTTTGCAGTTCAGTCTATTGGCAATTAGATAACAAATACAGGACATGTAGATGGAGTCAAAAGCATTGCTGTGCTTTACAGCCTGCTTGCACAGTAAGTCTCCAGTTGGCAATACAGAATAAAAAAAGAAAAAAAAAAAAGAAAAAGAAAAAAAAAAAAAGACAGATGAAAACCATGGAGCAGACATTCACCTAGTGTAAAGTAGCAAAGCCCTGCTGATTTCAACAGAGCTATGTGGATTTACAGTGGCTGAGGGTGCTGTTCCTTCCTGGTGAGTTTTGAAGCTCCTATAATTAACTAAGAAAATTCAATAAAAATGCCCCCGCATTCTAGTCACATGTGCTGTGTGAAAATTTTATGGCCCTCAAGAATAGGGTTCCATACTGCATGTGAGATTCATGCCAGAGATGTAGGACTTCTTGGAGATGCATGGGGAGTGGGAGCTGTGCAGAACATTACTTGGATGTCAGGATCAGAGAATGCCTCCCCATACACAATACTGAACAGAGAAAGATGTCTGCAAAAATTCCTTTGTGGAAAAGATGCATCAAGCACATTAATCAGGACATTTAAAATGCTACTGCTTAAGCAGAGAAGATGATACCAACATTTTAGCTTGGCAATTTCCATTACTTGGGTGTCCCCCTCTAAAAATACATAAATAAATAAATAGATAAAAATTAACAGCATACAATTCCAATAATACATATCAAAGACTATGTGCATTAGTGAGGCCAGCAGCTAAGATCTTCTTCCTCTCACTCTTATCAGAGGAAGAAGGTTAACCCCAAGCTTGATAATGTTTGGACAGCATGCATACCATGTCAAAAAAAAAAAAAAAAAAGAGGCTGGACACAGCCAAAAGAGAACAGAAGGAAAAAGAAACAAAATAATGAAGGGAAAGAGCAATAGGGAGTCTTCAGGGAAATCAAGCTATTATATGCAGCAAAATTATTTACCATCACAACCTATCCTATATGGTCTATAAGTGTTTTCCTTTATTACTAGTTAGAGAGTTATAATAGTGAATTTTCAATATGTTGCTATTTCCACACTGGATATACAGGGAGGAAGGGTGGAAAGAAGACAAACATGCTGAAGACACAAAAGGAGTTTGGGCTCATGAAAGTTTATCTCAGCTAATAAAGAGAATAAATGGATATCAAAGTAAAGATGTCGTTAGCAATAAGGTGCAGCACTTTGTCATTAGTAGAATAATGCAGCATAGATGTTTTTGTTGGCTTCTGGATGTTAATATTATTTTTTTTCAGTGCAAACTGTAAACTGGAAAAAATAAGTATATGAAAAGCATCCCCTTGAGCAGTAGGAAAAAAATTTAAAGAAGCTGTTTTGAGATGAGATTTCCTTTTCTCCTGATGTCAACAATCTGTTTTCATGATTATTAGCAAAAGAATCACCAGATATCAAGAAAAAGGACTTGAAAAAAATCAGGACTCCAAATCACTTTCTTTGTATCACTAAAACCATGGCACTTCCAGAGTTTTTCTTATCCATTCACATATGAGCATATGTTTACACCACAATTAAAAGGGGCTATTATCCATGACATTAGGCAACATTAGTCACAACAACAGCCACATAGGCAACAACAGCCACAGTCATGGCAAGCTCTTGGTTACATCACCCGTACCACATCCCAGTAATTTATGTTTCTGGGATTTAAGCAAACATCCCAGAATCTGTTAGTCTTAACTTGCTCTCTCTCTCTCCTTCTTTCCTACACTAGGTCAGAACTGGAACAAATATTGATCTCTTGGCAAATTGAAAACTTTAAATATGAAAATAAAACAAGTGGGGATCTCCTAGTATCCTATTGGAACTGAAAAAAACACTCATTCCAGAGAAGATCTTAAAATGTGGGGCCTCCATGTTAGTGACTTTAAGGTATGAGAACAGCTACACAAGGTCTTTGACAGCAGAAAAACTTAAGAATCCAGATCAATTTACCAAAAAAAAATGGCATCAGTATACTTCAAAACTTGCAATAGTTTCAGAAATTTCTGTCTACAATTCTCCGTGTGCAGAATACAGGACAGCACAGTGCAGTAGAAAAGTCATTGGATCTACAACATTTGGGATGACCCCATGTCAGTAGAAGATGGGTGGCGACCGTCCCTAACTTGTGTTGCTGGATCGTTTATGTGAACGGGTATTCCGGGTCTGTTTGGATGTGATGTGGGTCTGATCAACAGCCAGTGACAGATAACATGGTTCTCCCCATTTCATCAAATGGGCTTTGAAAGAGGTCACCTAGGAGCAGTATATGATTATGTTAGTGCTAGATGGGCATTTAAAATAATATTGTTAAGGCTGCAAAGTCGAGCAATTAAATAAACAATGCTAGATTTCAGGCTAGTTGTGGAAAAAGAATATGTGATCATTTATTTTCTCCTATTTTCTGCACAGGATAATTGAACTGAAATAAGCTTTATTCTGGCATTTTGCTGCTTTTGCAACTGTATTTTTGTTTGTGCACATAGTTAAAAATTACTTCATTCAATGCCTGAATGCAACCAAGGAGTTTTCTTAATCAAATCCCAGCATTTCCAGGGTCTTTTAAACCCAGGCCGGCAGCACCCACAAGAAGTCATGTGTTTTGGTTTGACAGTAAGGGAAAACACACGTGCAGCTCTAACAGGACAAATCCAGTGCATTGCACACTACTTTACATGCTTGCTGCCTTTGCGAGTCACCCTCAAGCGCGACCATCTTGTGTTCCATGATAATTGCAACAAGGTTTTGCAAATCAGTTAAAATCCACATTGTCTCCTCACTGTACACAGGCAGCACAGAAATGCCGTGTCATTTTTTTTTCTTTTCAGCAATTCAGCCCTTCAAGTTACATTTTTGTCATTCTTTACCTTTACCTCAATGTTCACACTGTCGCTGTCAAGCCAGGAAACGGTAGTGACAGCCACATCTTGAATAGCTATCTTTCACTCTCAAATAATCTAGTTTGCAATGGGTATCTTTACCTACTATTCTTCTATTTTCCATCTCATGAGCTGCCATGAAATTGACATTTAAAACTAATTGTACGGTAAAATCCCGCAGATTCCAGAAACTGTGGCTGAGATTTGTGGCGAGGCAGGAGGACCAGATTCTCCCCTGTATTAGTTTTCTGTCTGCTACATAACTGTGAATGAGTGCTAAAGGGGATTATTAGGCCCCAGTGGTGAGATAGAGTGCATATAACTAATCTGCATTGCTTATCTCAAGCAGACAGTGGTCTGTCAGGACCTGTCTACATGCCCTCCATGCTTGTCCCTTGCCTTTATTGTCTTGCCGCTGCTGTTGCTGCTGGTGGCTCTCTTCTGCTCTTATAAACAACCAATTACTGCCCCAAACAGATGTCTGTGGCTATGATCAAATAATTTAGTTGGAGTGAAGAGGCCTTAAACAGGTCAATTCCATTCAGTTAGACATGGTATCTGAGCGAAGGCGAAAGGAGGCACTGCAGGGTGACCTGAACTTGTGAGTTATTGAGAGTAGGTAAACTTAGGACAGCAGATAATGAATCAGCTCTCACCTGTTAACACTGTAAAAATACATAAAATGAAAGCTGAAGAATTATGCAAAGACTGTTTCTGCTGCTGAAGATCAGATGGGTGAGTTAAGAGAAAAGGGGATTCCTTTGCACAATGCAACATTTTGCTTCATGCATTCAAATGAATAAAAGACATATGTCTCCCTGCAATTAACCAGTAGCTTATGAAGCTATAAAGCTATGTATAGAATCAAACAAGCAGTGAGAAAGTTTGGTGGAATATTTTTAATTAATTCTGCTACTGATGAACTGTTATCTCCAGCAAGAAAATTTGATTCATGTGCCATTGACAAAGTATGATTTCCATTAAAATATTGTGCTAACTTCAGAGCTTATAGCTTGCCTGTTCAATAAATTTGTATTTAGCCATTGTCTTCCTTGGTCTGCAGGGGAAACAATGCGTATCGGGCAGATGCTCAAACATCCAAACAATTAATGTAGCTTTCAAAAAGGAAAAAAAAAAAAAAAAAAAAAAAAAAAAAAAAAAAAGAGGACAGCTTTAAATCTTTTCTGCCTATGCAACCAACAGCCACCCTACATGTGATCATAAAAATACACGGTTGTTTGATGGGTAGTTATGTTAAGCTATAACCATAACCAAAAGCCATGACCAAGAGGGTGAGCGAGGGAATCCTTTTATTCTCCCCCCCCAATTCAACAGTGCCTTAAACAGCAAGATTTCCTATTCTGCGGTGCTGTCATACAGCCACGCAAGCACAATGGCTTTATCTGCTATAAATTCATTTGGGATTGGGCCCCACCTCCATAGAGGCAAGCAAAATTCCCCTGCAAGACCCAGTCAATACCATTCACATCAAGTTAAGGTATATAAATATTAATATGCCCAGGTAAGAATTAGGTCACTGAACAGTGTTGCAAATACTGAAAAAAAAATAAATAAAAAATAAAAAATAAAAAATAAAATAAATCTGAGACAGCTTCAATCAATTTCCCATAAATTTCTCATAAATTTCTCAGACACCACCACAAGTCTATGCCCCCAAGGGTTTTCGATCCTTAGGGTTAGGATGAGCTTTTAAGGTATAGTCCCATACAGTAGACAAGCTGGTTAATGTATGAGGAGCTGTGGGATGGAGGATGCAAGGAGGCAATGTGAGACCTCTCTGGACATCCAACAGCTCTCTGATCTCAAAGCATCAATGAGTTCCACGTGTTTCTCTCCCTTACTGTAAAGATAAGTACTGTGAAAGGAGAAGGGTTTGGGGAAGAGCAGAACCTGAAGCAGTAGTTGTAGGTGCCCCCTTTACATGAGTTGAGGACAAAACCAGAGGTGAACAAGAAGAGATTATGGGGTGAATCCAGAATATATGAAATGAGAGAGACTAGTATATTTGTATGCAGATGGCATAGACGGAGATACAGACATAGAGATGAAAAGATAAGGAAACGAGAGATAAGAGAAAGGCTGAGAAGGGGATAAAAGGCAAACGGTTCTTTGGGACTGATGGGGAAGCACTGGAGAAACATTATCAAGGCTGACCTCCACAGTGAGTCCTGAGTTCAGGACACTAATGAAATCATTTTGTGGGTCTTACAAAAACAAAACAAACAAACAAACAAACAAACAAAAAATCTTAAAATCTAAACACAGAAGAAGTGAGGCTTACCAACGGCGAGCTGATCTACAGAGAAAAAGAAGAATTTTACCTAAAGTCACAAATGAAATCGGACCAGGTCCAATTTTGAGTTTATTCTGTGTTAATCTCAACATAGATGAGGCATAACTCTTAGCTCAAGTTATCTGGAAAGGGAAAGTGCATCTGGAACTTCAGAATATATGTGATCTCAGTGCAAGTTTGAAAATCAGAAGAAATAATTAAACACCTGGTCGTTAGGCCACCTTATGTTCTAGACTAAAACAGCAACTTGGTTAGCATTTATCACCTGCCTAAAAGGGTTTATCTAAAAGAGCATACTCAGATATAGCCATACAAACAGCAAACACCCCAGTTCACCCACAGTTTCCACAGAATAAGCCCTGATCATCTGTGATATTTGTATTTAGCTTTTACGAACTGTCAACACATCTTGGTTTTTGTGCTCGCTTATCTCTGCTCTGCAAATTTAAGACTTAATCTTTCCTCAGAAATAAATTTCTCCCAAACTACCAATTGCTGCTATTTCTTCATGAGATAATTCCTACTTCTTGTTATGAGACTCTTCTTCATAGTATCTGCAGTCCAAAATAATGTCATCATCCATCCCATCATCCATCCTTCCTCTATGTTATCACATTGAAAATAAGCTTAATTATTCTATTTTTCCTCTTAGACACTTAGACTTTCTGTACCGACAACTACTGAGGTATGGGTTTTCCCTAATAAATCACAGAAAGAGAAAATATCACAAAATAGGATAGAGTAGATAGAAGAAAAACAGAATAAATCATGACCAGATCATAGAAAGTCTGAAAAAGTGTGTTCCCAGTCCACATTCTTGCTGGGAAAACTGGAAATAAGGAATGTGGAATCTTTAAACCTAGGATACAATTAAAAAACATAAAATGTAATTTTTAAACCTGGCTAAGGGTTTCTGTTATTAGCTGCTCAATATCTTTCGAGACCCATTCATGTTGTTTCCCACCCTCACTAGCTACTGTGGCTTTCTACAGTCATGAACTGTCTGCAAATTCAATTTAAAAGGGAGCATGGGAAAGACAATCTAGGTGAGTTGATGCACTCCATTTCAGATAACTAGCCAGGCAGTAATCCAATATGTTGACAGAAAGATAAAATATCACTGCAATACTTTGAGTCAGCTGTTTTAACCCACCTAGTAACACCAAACCCCTGGGAAGATCCTGTACCCAGGGAGTTTTCCCACATCCTGAGGCAATGCCACAGCCCTCAGTCCAGAAACTTGCCCTCTCTATGCTTCTGGCCAAAACCACATCATTTCTGGAAATTTAAGGAAGCACCTTCAGCAGAACAAGTTATTATTTAAACAAGCAACTGACCTGTGCCACATGCTTGGTGCTGTCCTCTGGTTGCCTTGTTTGCAGAAACCTCTTTGCTTGAAATACTTTGGATCTCTCTTAGTCACACGAGCAATCACCGAAACACAGATTTGGTGGCCCAGAGGATGACTCAAATAACTGAAAAAGCATAGTGCCTTCTGAAGTTCAAAAAGCTTCAGCTGAAGCAGAACAAGAACTAAGAAAGCCTTTCCATGCCATGATTTAAAGGAAAAAGCAAACCTTTAAGTGTGACGGCAGCTTCTGTGCAGGTGCACAGACACTGAGTCAACTTCTGCCAAGCCTTTGGTGCAGAAGATTGCAGATGGTGCTGACATCTGAACTGCTCATCCCTGGGCTCCTTTTAAAGCCTTCCTGCAGTTTTCCACAAGAGTACAGTGCCCACAGATCACCACCAAATTACAACTTCACTGCGATGACTTGTGGCTCCATTATTTTATCCATACTGTTAACAACATGCATTTACACATTGCCCAGCCAAGGTGTTTGAAAGACCAATTATGTCTTTAACAACTGTTTCCAGCTTTATTCACCTCTGTGTTAAAACACTGACTTGTATTGCAACCATTCTCTGCATACACCCAGCTGCTGGGTTGCTCCTGGGTCGCTCATGTACAGTTTTACAGAGATCAATGCCAACAACAGTATGGGCTTATTTTTTTCTTTAAGGCAAAGGTGAGACCTGAGACACAGTTCACATAAAGCACTGGAATTTGGCTGTTCAGGCACTTCTGGCCACAGTTATCAAGCCTATATCAAAAAGCATTTAAGTAAGAGACTATCCTAGGGGAAATATTCAATTATCACAAGGCAACTCATGACGAGTCACAGAGGTGAGACCAACCCAGAAACATAGGCCCAGAAATAAATAAAATAAAATAAAATAAAATAAAATAAAATAAAATAAAATAAAATAAAATAAAATATAAAATAAAATAAAATAAAATAAAATAAAATAAAATAAAATAAAATAAAATAAAATAAAATAAAATAAAATAAAATAAAATAAAATAAAATGTAGAAGACAGCATAAGCAGAACAAACTGATTTCTGCTGTTGCCGGGGCCACCATAAATCTGGCTTGGGGTTAGTCCAGAACAGGTGGGAAGATATCCCAGGCAAGTAGTACTTGTTCATCCCTGGAGGTTTGTCAGTTCAACACCCAAGCAGGTGTATTCTCAACCCAGTTGCTATCATAAACCCTCATTGTACCACCAGATACATGGCTTAGCTACTGTTTTATTCTGAATAACTAATTAACTTTAGCTTCAGTCCAAAGGAGGTAGAAAGCACTCAATGTGCATTTAGCAGTGATAAAAAAAATCAATCTGTGGAAGAACAGATGTGGCCCCTGTTTTGGTTAGGATATTTCTAAAATATTAACCAATCCTTTTCATGATATAAATAACAGGAATGTAATTGAATTAATATTGACTAATAGTAATTGCTCCTTGTTCCTCAAGTCTGCCTTTTATTAGTGGGTGGAGTGGTGGAGGTTATTGCCTCTTAAAAAAAAAAAAAAAAATCCTCAGGCCCTGAAGCACCTTTTCTGCCTTATTATTATTGTAATAATGAGGGCAACTGATTTGATCTCTCCTTACACAACACTGCAGCACAGCGATGGCTAAATAAACAGCCAAAGTCCTTTTGTCCCTGTGGGCTGTTTCTCGGTAATTAAAATCAATAGGATCTTTCTCGGAGGATCTCTTTAACCTCATAGAGCTACAGTGTTCTGAGCAGGCAATGTAAAACAAACAAATGAACTCGCAGTCCTTGTGGAGGAAAAAAAATACAGGCAACACATCATTATTTTATTAGGATAATATTGTTTTTGGAGTGGGATTGGGGAAGAGGTTGTATTTAATCCTTTACTTCTTTTTTTTTAATTCCTTTTCCTTTTATTTCCTCTTGTTTCTTAAAATACAAAGCTACTCTGGCAGCATCCTCTATTCCCAGAGGTCATGTGAGCTGAAATAGTCCATTGATCTTCCTTCTTTAGGAACGAGAATAGGCAACAGAGGGAAAATAAACATCACCCACTTGAGACTTGTGATGACTTGGGACCTCTCTGTGTAAGGTGCTGTATATTTAAGGTTCAAGAGGAAAATAACTGAAGGGTTTCACTGTTGCTGGTGTATGGAATTGCAGCTAAGGATGACAGAGGCTGCAGAGGCATGGCTGGGCTATGCACCTGGCTGATGGCAGGGATCACGGCACCACTTCCAGGGAGGTAAGGTCCTGGTGACAAGCACATGGCATATAACAGTCAGGAAGCCAAGGATTTACACCACAACTCTCAGAAATCTTAAATCTTGACCTGCTTATCAACACCTGGTGAAGCAATTAAGCCGCATGGCAGATGGCAAGAGGGGAACCTATCCTGGTCAGCACAAGCATTTTATCTCAGAAAACACAATACTGCTGCTTAGCCCTTCCTCCAGACAAATCTGCATGGTCAGCCCGTGCCTGAGCACTGGCTGGGGTGAGCTGAGCCCCCAGAAGAACATCTCCCTCCTGCCTACCACCACCCAGAGACTGCTCCATACCCGTGGTGGGCACAGAAGCACTTGAGCAAATCCTCGACCTAAGCCAACTGACATTATCACCAGTGCACAGCAGGAGGAAATCCAGCCCCATTAGCTGCCTTTCAGTTCTGCTACCCAGAGTAAAAAGGCCCAAACACCCATGCAAGGAAGCAGCAGTTAAAATGAAAGGGATTTTAGACAGAGGCAATTATACTTGGTTAGACAGATGCTCAGGAATGGGTAGGGAGAGTCAATCTTACGCTCTGGTAATTTTACAAGGTGTTTCCAAAGGTACAAAAGCAATATAGAAGTGTTGCAACAGGGAAACTGAGTGTCACGCTACTCTCCTTGGTATCTCTACTCTGGGATCCAGTTTGACCTGTTGACAACTCTGGTACAAGCTAGAGCCAAGATAGACTGCTAGGGAACAACAAATAGGAAAGATTTCAGCACAATGGCCCAGTGAAAGGAAAATCCCTTGCCTGGACTTTCACCAAAACGGCTGTCAGTGCTTTGACCACCAGCAGGACATGGTCAGGCAAAGGGAAGACCTGAGGCAGATGTTAGACATGCCATCATACATTACGTGTGCCAGCTAGGTGCTCCCAGGGTTTGCCAATTATTATGGTTAGCTGATATTTCAATTTACAGAAGCTGCTTCCAGTTGCTTACAGTACCGGCAAACTTTAATCTTCTGACGTGGAATTTCTTCTTAGGTTCGTGCCTCTGGTAAGCATACCCTTGAAAGTCACAGCCAAAATGGTTCAGCTCTTTCAAAGAAAATATGTTAAAAATCAAAGACATTGTTTAATGCCTGTCACACCTTGGAAAATCCTTCCTCTGAACAGCCATAACACCTTCGTCTGCTGGGCAGCAACTTGCTATTTGCAGGTGAGGTGACTTGCAAGCAGACAAGCCATAACCATGGAGATCTGTCAAACTAAGAGCAGTGAAAAAAAGTGTCTTGATGTTCACCCCCTCAGTAAAGGTTGACTTAGATTCTATGAGCTGTTGAAAAAGTAATAACACCTATAAAAGAGGGAGATCCTGCCTACAAGTAGGCAATCTGCAAACAGGTTTGGGGGAGATCTAAAGCCCTGACACAGGCTGGGACTGGGCCACCAAAGCAGAACAGAAAGGAGGCAAATCTGAGGCACGTTTTGTTCTCTGGGTGAAAAGCCAAGGCAGCTGCCTGCAGGAGCACCCTTCCCAGGTCATGCCATGCCTGTAAGATAGGGGGTTATTTTTTTCCAAACCCAGGAGTTTGTCAGTGCCCAGCCCTGAGATGCCCACTAAGAATTGCAGAGAATTTGGGCTTGAGAACATCGTACAGCATCTTCAAATCCATCCTGCTCTCCAAAAACAGGGTCAGCTACAGCTGTGTTGCTCCTGACAGATGGTTGTCTGACCTCTTCTTAAATATCGCAAATATCTGAGACCCCAAAACCTCCCTAGTTGGTGTGTTCTCTCTTCACTATGCTCACTCTTGAGTTTCCCTAATGTGCTACTTCAAACCATACTTTGAGCTCATGGAAACAAGAGCAAATATTTTTTAGTCTCCCACAACAGGGAGACAGCATTTACACACTCATTTATGTAAACTTTGAAGATTATGCTTAGGTTATTTAATTCAAAGGAATACTGATAATTTTTCTAAATATTAAAAAAATAAATAAATAAATTTCTGATCATTTTATTAGCTTGTTTCTATTTTCTTATCGGTTGGTCCATCTCTTCCTTGAATAGAAGTGCCCGACTTGGAGTCCATATTCCAAAGAAGCAGTTAGATGCATTTAAAGAACTGCTCCTCCCTGCTAGTAACAGGCTTTGAAAGGCTGTTCTTCTTGTCAAAGCCTGTGCTTTGCTAACCACATTCGACCTCAGGAAGGTGAAGACATCCTCTTACTAAGGCACATCAATGTTCAATTCACACAGATTGCAGAGGTTTGTTTACTCTTCTTAATTTCCTATAAATATTAGCACATTACATAAGCAAGATCTACAAAGCTGGTCTCAAGTGAAAGTGATAAACACTACATGTCATCACTACTGTGGTTTTTTTCCTTTTTTTGAACAGTTTATTTGAAGTGGTCTCTTTTTCTGCTTTCTATCACCTTGGGTATTTCTACTGCTGTAAATTATGTTACATTTCATAAAAGATTTGTTTTACTCTGCAAAGCATTTTAAGACACAGCTGTGGGAAAGATGCTTAAATGGTTCAAAATTCTTCCTCTAAAAACAAGTTTGAGTATTCTTATTTTCACTGTTGACACTGTGAAAGCTCCTGTGAACAGAGTATTTTTGTGAACTAAATATTGAATTCTTCATCTTCTGGCTGCCCAGGCTTGGAAAGGAAATATTTTACATATTTTAAACAAAGGAATTAAATACAGAAGGAATTGCATAAAAAGCTGATTAAAGATAATGGGACTCTCGTGAACACAATGACATCTCACTTAACTTCATGCATGTTATACACAATCACAGGTTAAGCATGCAGAAAGCTGGTGCTCCCAGTTTCAGCTATGGGAAGCCCTCTCATCTTGGTAATTTGCCCAAGAGAAGAGATGTGCTGAATTCCAACTCCTTTTCCATATAAAGGAATTAATCAATTGTGTTTATACTGTGTTTTGCTCAGTACATGATATCAGTTCCCTAGTTCATGGTTTTCAGTTTGAAGACATCAGACTCATGAATACAAATACCTGGGGATCAGGTATGAGGAACCACTCTGGTTTCAGCCAAGAGGTGTGTTTATTTATTTTAGTTATTTTTAAGAAATTATCTGATAATGAACTACTTGTAGGTAAAAATAGATGGATGAACTTTGTTCTAGGTAATAACTTTCAGGTGGACCCCTGATGTCCCTCTTAACGCAAATATTCTTTTACAAGACAAGGGAAGTATCCTATGTTGTCTCTCCTACTGACAGAGGACTGCAGGACTGCACAGAGGACATACTGAGTTCATGAGCTGGAGTTACAGGCCCTTTTCTAAGACATGAGTTTCTGTGTTCTGTGGGTATTTCATACTCTAAAGCCTTCATTTCATCTAAGTTTCCTCATACCTGAAGGCTGAATATCAGCTGTTAATACTGATCTTGGTGTAGCTCTTTCTACCTAATTGCATTATCTGAACTGGAGAACACCAACAAGTGTTGAAAATGAATGGCAGCTTCATATTATCTAGTTTATAATTACAGCAACTGCATCTTTTCAGACATTAATTGGTAAATTGCATATTTTAAATAAGCAAATGATTTCTTGAGCTCAGTTGTAGCCAAGAAGCTTTGTCCTTTGCAAGAGGAGCATGGAAGTACACCAACCAACTCTGACGGTGTGACCCACCAAGAAACACTGAACAAAAAGCCAGTGATCACCCATTACTAACCCAGCATGCCACAAGCTGTCCAATGAACACAATAAAACACACAGAGATGGGTCCCAAGATGGTACATCTGTAACTGCCTACGCACCACAGCAGCAACTCTGAGAAGTTATGGCAAATGATTTGCTTCCTCTGCTTTGGTGCACTCATGTGTCATCAAACCTGGCTCTGCCATGCTCTGCCAGTCATGAGTTATCTGGCCATTTCCAACTCATGAAAATAAACTGTTTATCTGCCTCCAAGTCACGCAGTGTCTGTACCTATCGATGTTCAGATATGCACAGGGTGTTCTACATCTTCTGCATGGAGATCCCACACAGGACCGGATGTGCCAGACCACCAAAGAGACAAACAAACAAACAAATAAATAAGAAGTGGGGAAAAAAAAAAAAAAGGGAAAAAAAAAAAAAAAAAAAAAAAAGACCAGACTATGCTAACTCTGTTACTTCAGGGCAAATCCAGAACTACTTCACAGAGAACAAGGCAGATTTAAATTGCTACCAACTCAGAACTCCTTATGACTTTGACCTAGCCGCAGCATTTTACACCCACTGCCAGGAGCTGCAAATAACCACGCAAGGCAGTGGAGAGAATCAGGCCTTCAGGCTTTGGAAGAGTTACTCCTGATTTACGCTAGTTCAAGCAAAGACTTAGTCCACTAAGCTAAGTTACAAACTCTGCACTGAGCCATCTCCGTATCTACCTCTGTAACCCGATATAACCTTAAGGACAACATTAACTCAAAAGATATATAAACTTGCATGGATTTTATGAGGAGAGTATCTTCTGTTCCTTGTTCAACCCTGTCTCTCTGTATTTAAACGTTATGTCTCTTTCTAAACTACCAGCACGGTGGTAACACTTTAATTTTCAACCTGAATTTGTGCAGGACAAGAAATTTCACCCAACAGAGCCTCTCTCCTTAAACTGTCTTTCACAACCAACCTCTCGTGGCTTTTCAGACTTAATTTTCTGTAGATTGCTTGCCCACTCGAGAGGAGAAACTTGAACACTCCCAGCCTGCAGAACTGGAGCCTGCAAAAAGATGTCAGGATCGTTCACCACAGCCCCCGGACGCAAGCTTAACTGCTAGTGGCTGCTTTTAGCACGTCAATGTGAATTACTTGACTGGCGAAACTAAGCAGCAATTAAACACCTCACCACTAAGCGGAAATGAGAAATTTACTGTTTGGTCTTCAGATAAGCTAGAGCCTCCTGTGAGCTACTGTTATCAAACCCTAGGGAGGACTGGTTAGAGGCAGAACGGTCTCAGTCTGTGGACAAAAGGGGAAATATTTCTAGTGAAACAGAAATCAATTTTTATCATTCTCCCCTTGTGGTTTCTCTTGAGTGCTGATAGCAAAGACCATGAGGGAAAGGTGTTGAGGTTTAACCGAGATTACACCTGGAAGCAACTGTGTTGTACTACTCAGTTGTAGTTAAGGGCACAGGGGATGGGTGAGCAGGACAAGCAAAGACCAGGATGAACTCTCTGTTTCAGCAGTCACCTTAATCTGGGGCAGAAAAACAAGTGAGACTGCTTGCACACACAGAATAAGTAACAAGAGAGAAACAGCCATCCTCAGAAGTACCATAAACTCAAAAAACAGCACACCTGTTCAGATAGACCCTGGGGTTGCTCTGATACTGTGGGACTCTCTCTCAGACCAGGAGAGATGCCCATACTGAAAGCTGGGTTGGGTGGCAAAGCAGGCAAGGACCTGCTCTGCCTTAATATAAACTCTCTTACTTATTTCAGGAGCATCTTATAGCCAATTTCATGTTTTACTGTAATGAACAATGTATGAAATCAAGAACTACTAGGATTTCTGCAATTTCCTGTTGGTCTTCATCCATCTGCCTACTATTGTCCAGGGTCTCAGTGAAGACACTAATACTTTGTCCTAAGTGCCAACAACCACTTGATGTTATCACTTTTCCCTTGATCCTTTCCAAGTTCTCTCACTGCTTTTGATCCAAATTCTGCTAATCTCAACACAATTCCAACCAGGCTACATGCAAGGGAAAGAAGAAAGGATATGCAGGGGAAAACTCTGGTGTCAGCTTCTACCCCCTTGCATGTCCCACATCCCAGTGACAAGCTGCTCTTTCACAGACATCAGTCTTTGACTGGCTGTTATGGGAAGTGTGGTCTCCCAATGTGTCCTCTCTCCAAAGACAGCTGAAATGGTATTTGACAGACTTTTCCATGGACTACTGTTGATAAACAGACAGTCAAAAGTGTTGATATCACCTTTGACACATTCCCAAGAGAATAACCCTTAATATTCATTGTGGTCCAGTGCTGTCTGATAGTGATCCTATTACCCTTTCTGCTCCTGTGCATGGTCACTTGGGCACCTACTGCCTGGGCTGAGAGGTGCAAACTTTCCTGCTGCTTTCTTCTCCTGGACAGTTCACATCTGGTGAGTCCACCAGCACCTACCTTACACCTGGGCAAACAGCATTTACCAGGGGTTACTGAAGTCACACAGTTATAACAACTGAGTAATAGACAGACTTATGTGTTGAGAAGGTAATTTGTGATGTTTCTCCCCCTGCCACTCACATTATATATACTTTATGTGATCTCAAAGGCTATTTGTCAGACAAGAAAATGAATTAGGCAGTAAGGATTCCTCACAGTCACTTTAGATGAATTTAAAGCCTTGCAGAGTATCCTGGCTTAACAGCAGTGCATATTTTTCCCTAAGTCTTGGTGTCCTGCTCTGTGTTTTGGCTAACTAGTGAAGAAGACACAGGCTGAAGTCTATGCTTCATTTTGCTACCCTGAGTTTTTGATATGAAAAATGACACTTAGAAAGAGGTGTGTAATAAAAGCCACACACAGCTATGCAGTCAGACACTGGTCCACACCAAAGCAAGTCAAATTCCTCCCTATAACACTACACTAGCAAAGTTATTGCCAAACAGATATAAACCAATGCTTTGTGGTTATAAAGCTGTGCATTATCCATCTGTTAACTTGAACAGAGTAAAAAACATGTCTAGGAAAACATAGATACTACTGCCAGATATGTAGGATATGTAGGAGATTCTTCAGGAGAGATGATTTTACAGTGAAGGAGGAAGGTGCAGTGATCAGGAGATTAACAGCACAGCTTCACATGACACATAGAGAGATCTAAGGGCTGTCAGGCTTCCTATGCCCACAGTTGGGAACAGGACATCATGATTTTGCAGCTGTTGATTCAGCTGGATAACCAGATGAAAATGAGGTGTGTTTTTTCCCCTCTTTCTCCTTCACATCAGATCATACAGCAGGGGAAGTGACAATAACATATGGATGGAGATGGCAAAAAGCAGCAGCTCACAGCTTGCTCAGGTTTGCTGTCACTTAAGGCCACTCTCCGCTCAGTTCCTGGGTGGAACCTTGTCATGGATGGGAGAAGGGCACTTGGACTTCTCATCTGCCACATGCAGCCTTCAAACACAACCTCTTTGATTTGTAAACAGAGCTACAAGGAATTCAACAGTCAGCTGCCCATGGGAATACTCTTTTTCCCATTATTTTCCCCAATTTAGTAATGAAACTGGAAGTTCTTCAGGTCACTAGCAGCTCTTAAATCCTGTTTGTACAGTGACTGGCATGCCAGGACCTCATCTCATTTGCTCATATCAATATCAAACAACTTGAGACAGCTTAAAAAGCTAACACTACTACTCAAAAACAGAGTTGCGCTGAAGAAATGGGCCATGACAGCTAATGCATTTCTGGTAGTTTTGAGCCAATTCTGCATGGAATTGTAAATTCTGAGGCTGACAGTCCAAAAATATGATAGAGTGTTCTGCATTGATTAAGGAATTTACATTCCTTCATGTTTTTAGGCAAGTGCCTTCTCTGCAACAAGCAGGTGGGCAACTTTTAAAAATTGCTCAAGCATCCAAATCCTGGGCTAAGTAGATTCTTAATTTTCATGTGCATTAACGTCAAGTCTTTGACTTTACACAAGCTGTGCATGAAACAGAAAGACAGCAGGAAACAGGAGCTGCATCCAACACCTACAATGTAAATCCACCATGCAATGTAATACCAGTCTCTGTGTACCAGTATCTATTTCCTCTCTACTTTGGGGGAATGTTGCACCTGAACTATTTTAGACAGCTACTGCAGGATAAAGACAATTCATGTCCTACAAGTCCCTGTGTTTCTGCCCTCTAACTGACAAGGAAGACAAGGGTGACAAAACCAGATGTCTCTGTCCACCTCTGGGCAGGAATTCCATGTATTCAATAAAAATGGTGTGAATTTTAAGTTTCACTATCAGCAAATCCTCAGCCCAATGTCTGCAAACAGTAAGTATTATAAATTATACCATGTAACCCAAAAAGTCAGCCAGCTATGAAGCACAGACAATCCTCTCTCCACAATAACAGGGCTGACCTTTTCCACAGCAAGATACAATGCACCATCAATGTTCAGCATCTTAAAGTAATCTCTGAGCTTCGATAAGAGAGTACCCAGACCTTGGGCCCAAACTCCTGAAACACTCAAAATCTTGAATTCCTATTCATTTCACAGGATCAAAAACAGCCATGAGTTTTCCAGTCGCATGACTGGCCCATGATGGTTTTTCTCCAGGCTCTGTGTATCTGATGCATTACAACAACCTGGAATAGCAAAGTCCAGATCCCAGCTGAATTACTGACCTTGTTCAACTAAGAAGTTCATTTGGACCTCTGTAACTTGAATTCTGTTTGAAGACCACCTGGGTCAAAAGCATCAACACTGATGAAAAACAGATTCTGCACCTACGAGCATTTTCCTTGTCTGGAAAAAAAAAAAAAAAAAAGGGGGGGGGGGAGATGGACTCATGTCCCATAAGCACTACTTCTGTCTTCCTGCCCGGTCAATGATCTCATCAGATTTTCTGCACTTTGCCCTCTGTTGCTGAGCCAACAATGTAGTTTTTATCTCTAAAGTTGGAGCTAGATAAGCCAAAATTTCCTCATTCAGAACCTGAGACTTGATGGCTAGATGGGCGATTCACTGTGGGTAACTGCTACTGATCTGTCTGCCCACAAATCCTCCCATCCACACCACAAGTACATGTTCTGTGGATGGAGATCCACATTTTGTGCAAACTGGTAACTCATCTGTGCATTAAGAAGGGCTTCTGCCTCCATTTGGCTACAAATACCGCTTTTCTTTCTGCATTCTGATAGTGGGATATTTGGTGATCCAGCACATAGCAGCATTGCCTGGCCGGTCCAGGAACAGCTCTGTAGGTGCTTGACTGCAACCCAATAGCATTATAGCAACACTTCCACAGCCTAAGACGTTCCTGGAATTCAAAACTATGGTTTTGTCAGGTATAATATGAAAGGAAGTCACAAATAGGTCACTGCTGCATTCCTAAAACCCTTGACCCAGTTCCAAAACCCTTCCACCAGTGCCAAACCCTTAGACTACAACTGAAATCAGGGAAAGCTTTCTTTTTTCTCCTTTTGTTGCAACAGCTCATTTTATATCTCTGATATCTCTCTTAACCACTCTTTCTATTCTCAGTTCAATATCTTCCTTGGTAAACCAAACCAAAACACAACCTTGCATCCAGGTCTGTCCCACCCTGCACAGCACCTGAATACGAATCCCCTGGGATCAATGCCCCAAAGCCAGTGGGATTTTTCCCCTCTGTGTCTATGAAAAGAAAATGGAAGAACAGACTTACAGCCCAGCAGGTCCTTGTGGCCAGAGTTTTTTCAGTATGTCCCTGGCTGGGAGGACGCATATCCTCCCCCCTCGCGGTAAGGCAGCCAACCTCGAAAGCAGGGGGGGTGAAAAACTCAACTCCTGATTTAAAATTATTTCAGGCTGAGGTTTTGCCAGAGGAATCGCAGCTGTGACATGCCCACCACTCTAACCATGGTGAATGAATCTGGCCACGAATCGTTAAGCTCCCCAAGCATCCAGCTCTCTCAGCCTGCTACTAATCACTCAGAAATCTGGCTCTCCGGACTATTTGTCGTAAGAAATTGCTCCAATTCAAAAAGATGATCTGGAAGTTTAATATTAATCAAAACAGGGCATGTACCAGCAGAGATGCAGTTTAAACGTAAGTGTGAGATAAAGGTAAATAATTACGTTCACCAGATTCCACACTGACACGAGAAAAATGCCTCTCTGGTGTCAAGGCAAAGCAGAGGCATTAACAAACTGCCTCTTCCTAGCCACAGTGGGGCTGGAGCCTGTGCAGAAGTGGAGTTTGATGCATTTTCCTATCCAAGAGTGTTGCTGGTCCAAGTGGAGCAGGATATGCATCCCCTGGGATGGTACATGGGCTGCAGCCAGCAGCTGGGAAACTGCCCACTCCAGGGCATTTTATCTGATTGTGAATGTTAGATTTATCAATCTGAGTTGTTAACCAGGCTGCAATGAGAAATGGGAATTTGGGGGGGCATCTTTTATCTCATCCTAAGGCAGCTATCTGGACCAGGTTAAGTGAAATGCCTTCTGAGCTAGGAAATAGGAAAAACATCCAGCCATGGGGCAAGAGGCAGGAGCGAGGAAGCAGCAGCACAGTGCTGCCCATCAGGGACTGAGATGAGTTGGGAAGCAGCATCCTTAATTTGCAGTCTGGCAATACCTGAGCAGCTCTTTTCTTTGGAAGCCCAATACCTGTTTGCAGCCAAACCAGCTCAGTCCGTCTCTAGTTAATTAAAGTACTCCTTTAAAACCATTAACGCTGTTTTGGGCTCTTCAGCAGTCCTCCAGTGTCAAAAAACAAAGCCAGAAAACAATGCATATGTTAATATCCTTTACTTTTTAGCCTTTTTAGGCTCCAAGAAGTAAACTGATGCTGTGGAACAGTCATTATTTGTTTTTTGTTGTTGTTTTTTTGGTTTGGTTTTTGTTTGTTTGTCTGTTTTTGTTCTTAATTAATTGCTCCATGCTTCCCCACCAGATCTTGCAACAACTTGCAGAAAAGAGGAAGCAAAGCTGCTCAGCAATAAACTGCAGGAGTTATGCTCAGATGGCAGAACAACTTTTGTTCTCACAGACGTTTGTCACGAGGCTGTCTCCCTTTTACCAGTACCAAATCTACATCAAATGGAGTTTTTAAAACAATGTAATGAGAGTACTCACCATTAAATTCCCATCTTCATTAGTATCTCATTTAACTGCTGAATTTATATCCCCAAGAATCTTTAATTTATTGATTGTTTCTAGGAACGTTTTTCTCCTATGTTATTTTTCTTTCTATTTAGCATCAATTAGTGGAATCTGGGCAATGATTTGTATTCAGGTTTTGACATAGCAAGTTACAGATGTTCAAATGATTTAACTAAGTTACCACCTGTGATTACATAGGCAAAATATCAAAACTGAAATCTCTACCAAGATATGGGCTCACTCGTCTAAGGGCACACAAGTACACTGAGCGCAAAACTTAGACCCTGCTCCCTTCTCCTGCCCTGGGCATTGGATGGCATCTGGCAGCTGCAATCCATGGGCAGTCATGGGTTTCCCTCCAAAACACCACTCTGTGCTGTGCATCTGGAAAGAAGATACCTGAAAGACCCTGGAAAGCCATTGCAATTTTCTGCTGCACAATTTAATGCCTAACTGACAAAATATGGGAAGGAAAAATGCATTGAGAAAGGAAATAACAGTGCCAGGAGCTAAGGCTGGGACTGCATCAGTAGCATGCATCCCACAGGCTCACACAGTGATTTTCCTTGCTGCTGCAAATAGACCCTGACTGTGTCCCCTCAGAAAGGCAGCAGAAGGTTTGCCATCGGTCTCACCGCAAGCTTGATAGACATGGACAGAGCTCGGAAGAGTGCCACTAATGCCTAGGTTGCAGTGCCAGGAATAGATCAAAGTAGGCAAACAGAAGCATAACACAATGTCCCCTTTTCTCTGGGAACTAAATAACAAAGAGGGTGTATCTCAGCATAGGAGGTAAATCTCAGAATAAGGAGTAAATCCTAGCAAAAATCACACATCAAGTATGGAAGAAGGCAACATTTTGTAATTGAGATATAAAGAGCCTGAGAAGAGGCTAAGATTAATCAACACCTTCTAATAACTTAGCTAATGCACCACAACCCAGAGAATCCTGACTCATGGCTGCTCTTCCAGCACTGCTTCCCATTGGCCAATTTGTGCCAAATGCCCTTACCACAGATCTAAGGGTAAGGTTCTCCTGGTTGCACAGTCTTCTTTTTCTGCTGGGATAGGGGGAACAGCAGCATGGACAAGAAAAGGAAGAAACTCCCTTAAAGACAAAAAGAAAAAAAATCCACTAAAATGTCAAGCATTAGAATACAGACAGCTTGGACAACAGCTTCTTTTTCAGAGCAGAGTTGCTCTGGATGCACAAAGCATCACTCGGCATAACTGTGCTGCCTGTTTAGTACAAGAAGTTGCTCTGAGTCAGCTGTAGGAAGGGGAAAACAATTCAGAAATTGAGAGTTCTCACCAGTATCTCTTGGAAGGTCTCATAATAAGATAGTACTTGGACCTACTCTTATCTGAGTCAATTGTTAACCCCTGCCCTGGAAGAAGAGGCTGTGGTCCAACACATTACCTCAGGAAGTGACCATCAGCCAGTCCTCATTCTTTTAGAAAAGAGCTCAGCACCCAGCACCCACAACCAAACCTGCCTCCTTTGCACTACTGCTTCACCATATAAGGTTGCACACCTCCCTGGAGCTATGCCTGGATGGAGACAGACATTTATCAACAGTGCAACACGTGGTTCCAATCTAAATGTAGATGCTGAGCAGCTACACAGCCATGGCCATATCACATCATGGAGAAATACACACCCACAGTGACAACAAAATTTCCTTATTCCCTCCTTTCCCCATTCCCCCCTCAGGTAAATCAGTACCTGAGTGGCATCTGATCATTCCTCTGTGCACAGGAGCCCTCAGTGGCACAAATGGTCTGCATTACCTGGGTACAATTTTTGCCTGAAGCAACTGCAGCCTTGCCAGGCACTGGAGTCACTGGTGCCTCAGAAACACAGGAGAGTCTGTCTCAGACCAGCTCCATGCACTGAACTGATCACAAAAGGCCCATGAGGCTTAGGAGAAGAGGTTCAAGGAGTTCCCCACCACAGATCCCTCCCCATGCACGCCCTCTTCTTCTGTCAGAGGTTGTATCCCTATCATCTAAATAAATAATGGAGGAAACGTTACAGGCTCAAATTGCACCTGCGCAAAAGTATTAGGGGGCTTCAGATACATAGCTACAAAACCTTCACTCAAGAATTTCAACAAAAGAAAGCATAAAAATACATAGTTGCCTGATGACAACCTTACCAAGCAACCTCTCAAAGTTGTCTAGTTAACAGTATAGAAAGAAGCTTTGGGGGTTAGCTACGAATCCTGGAAAAGAGACATGTCAATGTGCTGCAGCAGGCTAAAACACTCCCATTTCCAATTCACAAATCCCAAGGAGCTGCCAGAAATGAAGAAATGCTCAGCCGTTCCCAAGGCATCAAACCAAACCCTCACCCCTAGCAGGAGCACTACAGATTATTCGTTAAGTGACAATGGGTAGACGGAGAAGGAAAAAAATACCAGGAAGTGCTTGGATGAGTTTCTATGAACTTGAAAAATCCTATCATTGGCTATAAAGTCACTGAGGAGATTGTGAATGGTGATTGTGCAGCTCTACAAGGTAATTTATCTCCCTGACCAGTACTTCGTAAACTGTCTATTGAACTGCCCTCTGTTAAAACTAAAGATATACAGACACTTGTAAACCTTATCGAGGGGAAAACAACTCAGATAATTTTTACACATTTAAATGAAAACCAGATTCTGAGCTTTTCCAGGGAATTAAAAAAAAATCAGCTCTGCTACCAGAGTCCAGTCACCTATAGAAGGGGGCCAGGAACAGCAGAGCTGAAAAATAACTTGAAAGATGATGCACGTGGCTTCTCCTGCTCCCCTGAGTTATTGTAGCAAGAAGCTGTTGGCTACAATGCTAATTTCCTCAAGATCCTCAAGATCCAAGGCAT